>NW_026014776.1:0-66810 GCF_020379485.1 Brassica napus | reverse complement strand
GATGGAGAGATGGCTCAATGGAAATGGTCTGAACCCCTCTAGTTGGTTTCACCGGTGCTTCCAGCTTTAAGTCAGACACTCCTGGATCAATTTGCTTGAACCCGTTTTGTCCTGTGCAAGCAACTCCTGGACAGCTTTGGCAAATCCAGCTCTTATACTCTTGAACCGGACCTTGTGGTAGGACCTTTGCGGATAATGGAACCTCAGTCGTGGGTACTACAACACTGTGTTGTGCTGACGGACAGCCACTGACAGCCACGAACGTCCTGTGTGTGCTGGCGGACACCCACAGACCACACGGACACACCCGGACAGCCACGGACGTCCTGTGTGTGCTGACGGACAGCCACAGACAGCTACAACGTCTTGTGTGCGCTGGCGGACACCCACGGACGTCCTGTGTGTACTGAACAGACAGCCCACGTGGGCCAAAATCACCCAAACATTTCACGGGAAGGGCCAGCGTGCGGAGTCCAAGAACCAACGTGCTGATATGTAAACTGATGGACAGACACGGACGTCCTGTGTGTGCTGACGGTCACAGACGGACACACACGGACATCCACAGACGTCATGTGTGTGCTGGCGGACACCCCCGACGTCCTGTGTACTGAACAGACAGCCCACGTGGGCCAAAATCACCCAAACAGTCCCGGGAAGGGCCAGCGTGCTGAGTCCAAGGACCAACGTGCTGATATGTGTACTGATGGTTAGCCACGGACGTCCTGTGTGTGATGACGGACACAGACGAACACACACGGACACACACGGACAGCCAGGACGTCCTGTGTGTGCTGGCGGACACCCACGACGTCCTGTGTGTACTGACCAGACAGCCCACGTGGGCCAAAATAACCCGAACAGTCCACGGGAAGGGTCATGTGCTGAGTCCAATGCCAACATGCTGATATGTGTACTGATGGATATCCTGTGTGTGCTGACGGACACACACGGATAGCCCCGGACGTCCTGTGTGACAGCCCACGTGGGCCAATATCACCCGAACTGAAAGACCCGATCCCGGCCGACTAGCCGCGGTCGATGCCCTCATGTCGCTCGGTCCATACACTGACCGAACCACTAAAAATTTCTCCTTTATTTAAAAAAATCGCCCATAGGCGAGGCTAACTCAGATCTTAGCTCAAGACTACCTTAGTCATTCCTAGCTTAGATCATTTCAACTTATGCACAGCGGAATAACATCTATCATCCATTGGACTAAATCCAATCTAATACTGGTCCGGTCGAATCACCTCAGCTAATGGTTCCTACTGAGGTTAATGATACTAATGTGGACGAGCAAGTCCATGGAGACGATACTGGGTCGTCCAACGTTGGTGCTGGGAGTGGCCAGAATGTTGATGCAAACAATGTTCGGGTCACTGGTGCCGAGGAGGTCATTGAGCCGACCATAAGGGGCTTGGTGGAGGCTATGCAGGTCATGGGAGCTCAGATAGCCTCCTTGACAAAGCGTTCACACCATTGGTGAACTCGTCCGTGGGACAGGCTAATCCCCCGTTTCGGGTTGCTGCTGGAGTGACTGATGTTGGTGCTGGCCGTGTGGCTGAGGTGATTGAGATAGACCCACCGGTCAGGCCAGTGCATGTATGGACTACCTGAAGGTGCTGGAGCATATCTCCAAGTTGGGAACCAAACACTTTGCTGGAAGTGTTGATCCTATGGAGGCGGACGAGTGGAGAACCAGGTTGGTTCGGAACTTCAAGTCCACACGTTGTCCTGAGGACTACCAGAAGGACATAGCAGTACACTTCCTGGAGGGAGATGCACATAACTGGTGGTTAGCTTTGGACAAGCGTACCAATGGCACCATTGAGCATTTTGCTGACTTTGAGGTTGAGTTCAACCATAAGTACTTTCCTGCTGAGGCGTGGGATCGTTTGGAGTCCAAGTTCCTGGACTTGACTCAGGGACGGAGGACTGTTCGTGAGTAAGAAGAGTTCAACCGACTCAGAAGGTATGTGGGAAGAGAACTGGAGGATGAGAAGGTTCAAGTCCGAAGGTTCATCCGAGGCCTAAGGGTGGAACTTCGAACCTACTGTTCTGTTTGTAAGTTCCACACGGTTTCTGAGTTGGTTGAGAGGATGGCCTTGCTGGAGACCAACCTCACCGAGGAGGGTAAGCAGAAGCTGAAGAGTGGGTGGTATCCTCGGGTCAGAGTGGTGACAAGAAGAGGAAGAGGGACTCGACCGAGGAGGGTAAAACCTCAAGTGGTAGGTCAGAGTGCCCTAAGTGTGGACGATACCACGGTGGAGAGTGCTGGAAGGCCATGGGTGCCTGCACTCGATGTGGTAAGATGGATCACTCAGCCAAGGATTGTCCAAGTCCGTTGGGTGAGTCCAGGACCTGTCACCCACTGCGGCCAGAAGGGCCACTACCGCAGGGACTGCCCTAAGTTGCAAGGCAACCAAAGTAAGGGACGTGGGGAGGCTAGCAGGCCAGTCCAGGGACGAGGCCAGACCTCAACACCTCGTGTGTATGAGCTATCCAAGGATGTGGATGGGGCTCGGCCTTTCCAAGCGATCACTAGTAACACTCTAGACTACTACTTTTACAATTCCAGTAGAATTGCATGGTATGGAACCTAGGATGGATAGATATACTTTGATGGGTCTTGTGTAGGGACCTTAAGTATTGGTGGTGTGGAACACACACATTATTTGATACTGGAGCTACACATAGTTTTGTGAGTCCAAGTATGATAGGAAAAGGTTTGTTCCAGTATGGAGCATGGGATGGTCCTGAACGAGTGAGTGCGGCCGGAGGGCAAGTTATGAACTCACTCGGTCTGGTTAAGGACATCCCTGTGGTGATCTTGGATAGGCCAATGCCTATAGATCTGATTGTTGTCCCCCTCAAGCATCATGAAGTGATCTTGGGCATGGACTGGTTGGGAAAGTATCGGGCAACTCTAGATTGTCACCGGGAAGGGTGCAACTTGAGAATGAGTTTGGACCCCCGATCAAGTACCAAGGAATCAAGCCAACCTCTTGTAGTTTGGTGGTTTCAGCAGTCCAAGTAGAACGGATGCTTGGAAATGGTTGTGAGGCCTTTTTGGCTACCATTTACACTGATGAGGTTGTAGGGGCCTGTGACCCAGAGGGTATACCGTTGGTTCGAGAATTTCAGGATGTGTTTGGGGCACTACAGGGCATTCCCCCTGATAGGGCTGACCCATTCATCATTGAATTGGAACCTGGAACGCCCCATTATCAAAAAGTCCATATAGAATGGCACCAGCTGAGATGGCAGAGCTGAAGAAGCAACTTGAGGAGTTGCTTGAGAAGGGGTTCATACGCCCTAGTGTATCACCTTGGGGAGCACCAGTCCTATTTGTTAAGAAAAAGGATGGTAGCTTTAGGTTGTGCATTGATTATAGGGGTTTGAACAGGGTGACTGTGAAGAACAAGTACCCTTTACCCAGGATTGATGAGTTGTTGGACCAACTCCGTGGAGCCAAGTGGTTCTCCAAGATTGACCTGGCCTCTGGGTATCATCAGATCCCCATTGCACCAGGATGTGAGGAAGACAGCGTTCCGAACTAGGTATGGTCACTATGAGTTTGTGGTCATGCCGTTCGGACTGACCAATGCACCTGCTGCATTCATGAAGATGATGAACGGCATCTTCAGGGAATACTTGGACGAGTTTGTGATCATCTTCATTGATGATATACTCGTGTATTCCAAGACAAAGGAGGACCATGAAAGACACCTTAGGGCGGTGTTGGGCCGCCTGAGAGAACAGAAGCTCTTTGCTAAGCTAAGCAAGTGTAGCTTCTGGCAGAAGAGCATTGGGTTCCTTGGGCATGTGGTGTCTGATAAAGGTGTCTCAGTGGATCAAGATAAGATCAAATGTATCCAGGAATGGCCACAGCCAAGAATGCTACGGAAGTGAGAAGCTTCTTAGGGTTGGCTGGTTATTACCGGAAATATGTCAAGGGTTCTCGAGCATAGCTCAACCTATGACTAAGCTGACAGGCAAGGACGTGAGGTTCACATGGTCTGAGGAGTGTGCGAAAAGTTTTGCAGCACTCAAGAACATGTTGACTAATGCACCTGTCCTGGTGTTGCCTGAGGCTGATCAGCCTTATGTGGTGTATACGGATGCATCCATAACTGGTCTTGGTTGTGTTTTGACACAACATGGGAAGGTGATAGCCTATGCTTCCCGGACAGCTAAGGAAGCATGAGGGTAACTATCCAACCCATGATTTGAGATGGCTGCAGTAGTATTTGCATTAAGATATGGAGATCATATCTTTATGGTGCCAGGGTGCAAATACTCACAGACCATAAGAGCTTGAAGTACATATTCACTCAGCCTGAGTTAAACTTAAGGCAGAGGAGATGGATGGAGTTTGTTGCAGATTATGATCTGGACATAGCTTATCATCCTGGGAAAGCTAACCTAGTGGCTGATGCTTTGAGCCGCAGAAGGGCTGAAGTGTCATCTGAGAGGGAGGCGGATGAACTGGAAGGGATGATCAGGTCCTTGAACCTCAATACCTTGGTTGGTTCAGATGAGCCACTGGGGTTGGAGGCGGTGAACCAGGCCGATCTCCTGACCAGGATCAGGCAAGCTCAGGGCCTGGATGAAAATCTAAAGAAGGTAGCCGCCAATGACAAGACTGAGTACCAGACAACTGACAATGGTACCATCTTGGTCAATGGTAGGGTCAGTGTTCCTAATGATAAGGAACTCAAAGAAGAGATTATGAGACAGGCTCATAAGTCCAAGTTTTCAGTTCATCCTGGACTGAACAAAATGTATAGGGATCTGAAAAGGTACTACCATTGGGTGAGGATGAAATCTGATGTTGCAGAGTGGGTGGCTAAGTGTCCCACTTGTCAACTGGTGAAGGCAGAACATCAGGTTCCCAGTGGTCTACTTCAGAACCTACCCATACCAGAATGGAAATGGGATCACATCACAATGGATTTTGACTGGATTTCCCACGACCAGGAATAAGAAAGATGCGGTATGGGTTGTGGTTGATCGGCTGACCAAGTCGGCTCATTTCCTACCCATCAAGAAAGGGGATGGGGTCGACAGGATAGTGCAAGTGTACCTAGACGAGATAGTGAGGTTGCATGGTGTTCCAGCAAGCATTGTCTCGGACAGGGATCCAAGATTTACATCTTATTTCTGGCAGGCTTTCCAAAAGGCCTTGGGAACCAGAGTGAATATGAGCACATCTTATCATCCTCAAACGGATGGGCAGTCTGAAAGGACAATCCAAACCTTAGAGGATATGCTAAGGGCATGTGTGTTAGACTGGGGAGAGTCTTGGGAAAAACACTTACCCTTAGTGGAGTTTGCTTATAATAACAGCTTCCATACAAGCATTGGTATGTCGCCATATGAGGCTTTGTATGGTAGGCCGTGCAGGACACCCCTATGCTGGACCCAAGTGGGGGAGCGTAGCATGTTGGGTCCTGAGATTGTAGAACAGACCACTGAGAAGATCAGGATGGTCAAAGAGAAGATGAAGAGGCGCAGGACCGCCAAAGAGCTATGCAGACAAGCGTAGGAACATCTTGAGTTTGAGGTCAATGACCTGGTGTATCTCAAGATGATTACCTTAAGGGTAGGACCAGGATTTCTGGACGAAAGAAACTGGACCCTAGGTACTTGGGTCCATTCAGGATCATAGAGAGAGTGGGTGCAGTGGCATACAAGTTGGACTTGCCATCAGCAATGGATGCATACCACAATGTGTTCCATGTATCCCAACTCCGGAAATGCTTGTCTGAACAAGACATTGTCTTGCCCGAGGTTCCTGCTGACCTTGGTAAGACCTGACTTTGGAAACCTTGCCGGTTCGGATTGTGGATCGGTCAGAGAAAGCTATGAGAAAGAAGACAGTTCCCATGATCAAAGTGGTGTGGGATTACAATGGTAAAGACCTCATCACTTGGGAAATAGAAGCAAAGATGAAAACTATGTATCCGGAGTGGTACAGACAATTCCTTCCTGATGAAACACTTAACATGGATTCGAGGACGAATCCCAAGTTAGTGGGGGAGACTTGTCATGTCCCCGATCCTAGATAGGATCGGCCGGACGGGCCATGGTGCGGGGACGCACCAGTCAGGTCATTAGACCTGAGACAAGCGTATCATGGCCTTGAATGAAGGTTAAGGGCATCAGTCAGCTGAGACTTAACCAGGATACGATGGAAACAAGGGTAAAGGAGCTGGTGAGTGTTTAGGCAGCTGGACGAGTGTTGGTTTGAGTTCAATCAGCTCGGTTCAGCTGGTATTCAGTTCACCATGATCTGTTCAGCTCACAGGAGCTGGTGGGCTAGCTCAATCAGCTGGGAACAGCTGGAGGTCAGCTCAATCCAGTGAACGGTGCGTTCTGGTTCGGATCAGTGTGGGCGAGTCCGGGACGGTTACTGGGCGAGCCGATGGTCCAGGTGCAGGACGGTTCGACCAAATGGGTCTTAGGCTTGGGACAGGGAGCGGCAAGCTCCCAGAGTGTGAGCTGAGGCTCAGTGATCGATTTGCCAAAGGAAGAAAAGGGGAGAAACCGCCAGGGGCGGTTATGGGACGGTTATGGGACGGTTTTGGGAAGAAGGGATGGATTTTGGTAACTGTTCGCCCAGGCGGTTGGGGACAGTTTAAATCGTCGTCTCTCTCTCTCATTTCTGATCATTCTGGTCGGTTTTTACTCATTCCACACAGAGAGAAACACAGAGAAAATTCAAGAGAGAAAGAGAGACACAAACCTTGGATCGGCCGATTTGATCCAAGAGATTGTTCTTGAGTGTTCCTGGTGTGTTTGGGCGTGTGATCAAGAGGATGGATTTGAGACAGAAAGACAAGGAGAAGGCAAAGGAGAAAGAGAAGGAAGTCGCCCCTGGAGACCGAACTCCTAAGGTGAGAGGTGTGGCCAAGAGTAACCGGATAAGCCGCGGGTGATGGCCGTGTGAGCCTGGCCGGTTTGGATCGATTGGTCACTCCTTACTCTGACTTCTTCTACTCTGTTTTCTTCATATATGTTGTGCTATGGAATGTTTTATATTGTTACAGGAAAGGATTTATTGATCCTAAGGCCTTGGCCTGATCAAATTCCCATGAAAGTCCCTTGTTCTTGTGTGGGCTGTTCATGGCCGAGATCACTATGATCTGAGCCGATTCTTTTGAATCTGATTATGGGAATATTTTTCTTCTGAATTATCATGAGTTTTCATGAATTTTATTTGGTATTTGGATCTCTTTTTAAAGGGGTCAGATTTGACATTTTGATGATTGTTCTTGACTAGATTGGATCCGACCATGCAATGTGATTTGATTCTTGTTTTGTAATCTAACCTTGTGATTGTGTGTTTGTTTGTGTTGGATCCAGGACCAGAAATGGACCGTGGTAAGGGAAAAGCACCATGAGGACCGCGGTCATGGGAAGATGTGTGGTGATTGGGTTGATTCTGAAAATTGTGTGATTATTGTAGCCTATTGTGCAACTTGTGAACTTATGCGATTCTAGTGTGTAATCTATTTATTAGGATGATGAATGATGTATGAACCTTGGTTAATATCTATGAAATATCTATTTGCATTAGTTGTTGCTTGATTGTTTAAGTGTGAATGTTGGAACCTCAAACTCTGAAAAAGACTTAGAATTATTTAACACTTGAACTTGAATATGAAAGATGGAATTGGTTGCATTGTTTGGTGAGGCCGCGGTCTGGTTGGATTGAGGAATCCAGGAGCGGGTCTTACACGAACAGTCCACGGGAAGGTCAGCGTGCTGAGTCCAAGAACAACGTGCTGATATGTGTACTGACGGAAACCCACATACGTCCTGTGTGTGCTGGCGGACACCCACGGACGTCCTGTTGTACTGAAACAGTGTGGGCCAAAATCATCCAAACACAGTCCACGGGAAGGGCCAGCGTGGTGACTCAAGGACCAACGTGCTGATATGTGTACTGATGGACAGCCACGGACGTCCTTTGTGTGCTGACGGACACAGACGGACACACACGGACGCACACAGACAGCCACGAAAGTACTGTTGTGCTGGCAGACACCCACGGACGTCCTGTGTGTACTGAACACACAGCCCACGAGGGCCAAAATCATCCGAACAGTCAGTCCGCAGAAGGGTCAGCGTGCTGAGTCCAAGGACCAACGTGTTGATATGTGTACTGATGGACAGCCACGTACGTCCTGTGTGTGCTGATGGACACACACAGACACACGGACAGCCCCAGATGTCCTGTGTGTGCTGACGGACACACACGGACGTCCTGTGTGTGCTGACGGACACAACGGACGTCCTGTGTGTGCGATGGACACCCACAGACGTCATGTGTGTACCGAACAGACAGCCCAGTGGCCAAAATCACCCAAACAGTCCAAAGGAATGGACAGCGTGCTGAGTCCAAGGACCAGCGTGCTGATATGTGTACTGATGGACAGCCACAGACGTCCTGTGTGTGCGGAATGGCACACATGGACACACACAGACGTCCTGTGTGTGCTGACGGACACCACGGACGTCCTGTGTGTGCTGACGGACAGCCACAGACAGCTATGAACGTCCTGTGTGTGCTGCGGACACCACAGACACACACGGATAGCCACGGACGTCCTGTGTGTGCTGACGGACAGCCACGGACAGCCGCAGACGTGCTGTGTGTGCTGGCGGACTCCCACGGACGTCCTGTGTGTACTGAACAGACAGCCCACGTGGGCCAAAATCACCCAAACAGTCCACTGGAAGGGCCAGCTTGCTGAGTCCAAGGACCAACGTGCTGATATGTGTACTGATGGACAGCCACAGACGTCCTGTGTTTGCTGACGGACACAGACGAACACACATGGACACACACGGAGAGCCACGGATGTGCTGTGTGTGCTGGCGGACACCACGGCCGTCCTGTGTGTACTGACCAGACAGCCCACGTGGGCCAAAATCACCCAAACAGTCCACGGGAAGGGTCAACGTGCTGAGTCCAAGGACCAACGTGCTGATATGTGCACTGATGGACAGCCACGAACGTCCTGTGTGTGCTGACGGAACATACATACAAACACGGACAGCCCCAGACGTCCTGTGTGTGCTGATGAAAACACACGGACGTCCTGTGTGTGCTGACGGACACCCACAGACGTCATGTGTGTACTGAACAGACAGCCCACGTGGGCCAAAATCACCCGAACAGTCCATGGGAAGGGTCAGCATGCTGAGTCCAAGGACCAATGTGCTGATATGTGTACTGACAGACACCCACGGATGTCCTGTGTGTGCTGACGGACACACACGGACACACACGGAAAGTCACGGACATCCTGTGTGTGCTGACGATAGCCACGGACGTCCTGTGTGTGCTGGCAGACACCCACGGATGTCCTGTGTGTACTGAACAGACAGCCCACGTCGGCCAAAATCACCCGAACAGTCCACGGGAAAGGCCAGCGTGCTGATATGTGTAGTGATGGACAGCCACGGACGTCATGTGTGTGCTGACGGACACGCACGGACACACACGGACACACACGGACAGCCAGAGACGTCCTGTGTGTGCTGACAGACACCCACGACAGCCACAGACGTCCTGTGTATGCTGGCGGACACCCACAGACATATACAGACACACACAGACAGTCATAGACGTCCTGTGTTGCTGACGGACAGCCACAGACAGCCACAGACGTCCTGTGTGTGCTGGCGGACACCCACAGACGTGCTGTGTGTACTGACAGACAGCCCACGTGGGCCAAAATCACCCAAACAGTCCACGGGAAGGGCCAGCGTGCTGAGTCCAAGGACCAACGTGCTGATATGTGTACTGATGGAAAGCCACAGACGTCCTCTGTGTGTTGACGGACACAGACGACACACACGGACACACACGGACAGCCACAACATCCTGTGTGTGCTGGCGGACACCCACGGACGTCTTGTGTGTACTGACCAGACAGCCCACGTGGGCCAAATCACCCGAACAGTACACAGGAAGGTTCAACGTGCTGATACGTGTACTGATGGACAGCCACGGACGTCCTGTGTGTGCTGACGGACACACACGGATACACACGGACATCCCCGGATGTCCTGTGTGTGCTGACTGACACACACGGACGTCCTGTGTGTGCTGACGGACACCCACGGACGTCCTGTGTGTACTGAACAGACAGCCCACGTGCACCTAAATCACCCAAACAGTCCACGGGAAGGGTAAGCGTGCTGAGTCCAAGGACCAACGTGCTGATATGTGTACTGATGGACAGCCACGGACGTCCTGTGTGTGCTGACGGACACACACGGACACACACGGACAGCCACGGACGTCCTGTGTGTGCTGGCGGACACCCACAGACGTCCTGTGTGTACTTAACAGATAGCCCACGTGGGCCAAAATCACCCAAACAGTCCACGGGAAGGGCCAGCGTGCAGGGTCCACGGACCAACGTGCTGATATGTGTACTGATGGACAGCCACGAACGTCCTGTGTGTGCAGACGGACACACACGGACAGCCACGGACGTCCTGTGTATGCTGACGGACACACGGACGTCCTGTGTGTGCTGACGGACACCCACGGACATCCTGTGTGTGCTGACAGACACACACGGACACACACGAACGTCTTGTGTGTGCTGACGGACAGCCACAAACAGCCACGGACGTCCTATGTGTGCTGGCGGACACCCACAGACGTTCTGTGTGTACTGAACAGACAGCCCACGTGGGACAAAATCACCCAAACAGTCCACGGGAAGGGCCAGCGTGTTGAGTCCAGGGACCAACGTTCTGATATGTGTACTGAGGGACAGCCACGGACGTCCCGTGTGTGCTGACGGACACACACGGACAGCCACGTACGTCCTGTGTGTGCTGGCGGAGACCCAGGGACGTCATGTGTGTACTGAATAGACAGCCCACGTGATAGAACCAAGGACCTGGACCAGGATGTAGAGCAGACTCAGCATGGTGACCAGGACGATCAGATCAGTCCAACTGAGGTTCAGCCATTCATCCGTTCCAGATCAACGGACAGAGCCGTGTACCGGATCGACCCGCGTGCATCCGGACGTGACTAAGGATGGATCCACGACCTGATGACCGAATCAGCCAAACCACAGGCGTTCTTCCCCGACCCATTCGCCATTCTAGAGCCAACAGTCAAGCCAGAACCCATGATCATCGAGAAGAATCAGATTTCGGACTTAGCCTATCTTTCCTGGCCCGTTTGGGACGAACCGCACGCCCGATCAGGCTGATCACGACCTTTCCAACCACTTTGATGATTTCATGATGATCGATGCTTCCAACTACTCCAAAGGAAGGATACTTAAGCTCTCTAAGATTTGGGTCGAGCTATCTCTTCATCCGTGCATGGATCATCGATGATCAACCATGCGGGCAGCCTTACATCCGTCCTGCTCCTTACCGTGAACGACCTGATCGCCACAGAATGAACCTGGACATCTTTGTGAATCTGGACCAGTCAACACAAGAATCAGCACCTTGACCAGTCTTTAGCAAAGTCTTCATTTCTAGTTTCTATGTCTTGTTTTCATTAATTTTTATCTTCTATGTTGTCTTTTCCCACAAATGTCTTTATGTTTCTTTGACTCACAAACCTTATAAGTATGTGATGATCCCCCTTAATAAAATCACATCGATTTTCCTTTGCTTCTTTTGAGTCTTCTCTCATTGTCTTTGCTTAGAACATTCATACTTCTCTTGGTGAGGTCATCTCCAAGCGAACCACTTCGTTGTGTTGGACCGGTGCGTCACATCCGACAACCTTCGAATCTCTGGTAGTATCTTTGGGCTATTCCGCAACCCTTAGTGTCACCCCTCGATCCATCAGTTCTCAATCCTCTCGGATCTGAGTTCATATCAACCTTACCGAAAGAGTGATCCTTATTTTGGTTCTATCAAGTGGTATAAGAGCCACTCTCTCGGTAACTCTTTTTCAATCCATTTCATTTCATCTTCCATATTCTTCATCTAAATTTCTTATCTATCTATCTTGAACCCGGGCCCCTCATTACCCCCCATATAAAAAAAAAAGAAGAGAAAGATCTATATTCCCAAGTTTTATTTGTTTGTGGTGTGGTGGTGGAAGAGAAAGCCTGCTGGCCGAAGAGAAATCCGGTCTTTGAGGTGGTTAAGGCGGGTTCCCCTCAAATCTCTTATCTTTCTCTCTTGATCTTTGGTTCACTTGGATTTTCTCATTGGGTGATCTAGTTTGCTCTCTTAGAACTTTGGGAGGAACTCTCTTGTGTGATTACCAACAAAAATTGAGTGAAACACGTGTGTGGGTGAGGATAAACACCTGAGTGTGTGAGGTTTTTAATCTAACTTTACCTTGTTTAAGTTTTCAGGTAACCATGGATAGTGAAGAAGAAAGAAACCGACCCGGAAATTCATATGCCGGATTATCTAACTTGCAAATGCGTGCTCTCAATGATTCTATGTCTAACTTGTTGAATACAGGTTTGGAGGCGATCCATCAGAGGCTTGATGAACTTCAGGGCCGTCCAACTCAGTCACGAACCAGAACCAGACATGACCATCCAAGAAGGAACAGCCGGTCCAACCTAGAAATCCGAGAAGAGTCTTATGATAATGATCGATCCATCAACCGTCCAAGGAGACTTCCTAGGCATCAAAACCGAGGTGATGTCAATCCTTTTGGTAGAAATGAAAGAACCAATGATGGCTTGAGTGGTTTTGAAATTGAAAATTCCAAGTTTTGATGGCAAAAATGATCCGGATGCTTTTCTTGAATGGGAAAGAAAAATTGAAGTTGTGTTTGATTGTCAAAATTTTATGATATTAAAAAGGTTAGACTTGCTGCTGCTGAGTTTACTGGTTATGCTATTAACTGGTATGATCGAGTTGTGACTAGCAGGAGGAGAGCAGGTGAGGCGCCAGTTGATACATGGGATGAGCTTTCCATGCTGATGCGGAGACGCTTTGTTCCCGACCATTACCACCGAGATCTACACCATAAACTCAGGCGTTTGCTTCAAGGTTCTAATTCAGTTGAGGACTATCACCAGGAGATGGAGACCTTGATGATCAAAGCTGCTGTAGAAGAGCCCTTAGACGCCACCATGGCCAGATTTCTTACCGGGCTCAACCGGGACATACAAGACCGCATGGAGCTGGAAGACTATGACAGCATGGAGCAGATGCTACACAAGGCTGTGCTGATCGAGCAACAAGTCAAGAGAAAGGGTCTCACTAAACCGACCTTTGCTTCTAAACCGACCTTTGCTTCCAAGCCAAACTATCAAGACAAGGGTAAGTCTTCTTCCACAACAAATACAGCTTTTAAGACTAATATCCCTGCTTGTGTTGATAGAGAAGAAAGAAGAGGCTACCAAAACGAACCAGAGACATCCAATGCTTTAGGTGTCATGGCCTTGGCCACTATGCCAACCGATGTCCAAACCAAAAGGTGATGGTGCTCTTGGAGAATGGAGAAGTTGAATCTGAAGAAGACAAGGAGGATCTCGGACCAGTGTATGATGATGATGATGAGGAAGAAGCACTTGACTTCCCCGTTCATGGTCCCCTTCTTGTTACTAGGAGGGTCTTGGACGACACCACTGATCCCATCTTTGATGAGGAGGTCGATGGAGTGATCGATGAGTTTTGCTCGACCTTTGTGGAGAGTTCTGATCTGATCTATGATGAGGATGTTCTTGATGAGCCGAGCCATGGTTCACTACTGGTTACTAGGCGTGCCTTGAGTGTCCAACCAAAATCCAATGACAAAGAACAAAGGGAGAATCTCTTTCACTCTAGATGTCTCATTTCTGATAAAAGTTTGTTCTTTAATCATTGATGGAGGTAGTTGCACTAATGTGGCTAGTGACACCCTTGTAAAGAAACTTGGGCTTGTTACTCGGCCTCTTTCTTGTCCTTTCAGGTTGGAGTGGCTCAATGAGGCCGGAGAACAGTATGTGAAGGAGCAAGTCACGGTTCCACTCTCCATTGGCCGATATGAGGATGAGGTTGTGTGCAATGTGCTTCCCATGGATGCTTGCCATGTTCTCTTGGGCCGGCCTTGGCAATTTGACAAGAAGGTAGTGCATGATGGTTTCACAAACCGGCATTCATTTGATCATAAGGGAAAGAAGATCACCTTGGTGCCTTTGTCGCCTTCGGAAGTCCATCAAGACCAGGTCCAACTTAAGAAGAACCGAGACCAAGACTCTAAAGCTGATAAACCTGAGACCAGTACCAGAAACTCCAACTTCTTTGTCAAAGAAAGTCAGGTAAGAAAGTCTCTTTGCTCTCAAAAGCCATTTCTCTTACTGATTTATAAAGAGTCTCTCTTGGCCTCATCTTCTTTTGACCTTGCACCGGAGATTCCGAGTGAGTTTTTAGGTATCTTGCAGGATTATTCTGATGTGTTTCCAGAAGAAAATCCCAAAGGATTGCCACCGGTGAGAGGCATTGAGCATCAGATCGATCTCATCCCGGGCGCCTCTCTACCGAACCGACCAGCGTACCGCACCAATCCGGTCGAGACCAAGGAGCTGGAGAAACAGATCAATGACTTGCTTGAGAAGGGATACATCAGAGAGAGTCTCAGTCCCTGTGCCGTGCCTGTTCTACTTGTACCAAAGAAGGATGGCTCCTGGAGGATGTGTGTGGACTGCCGGGCCATAAACAACATCACGGTAAAGTATCGACATCATCCTATCCTTGTCTTGATGATATGCTTGATGAACTCCATGGTTCTAAGTACTTTTCTAAGATAGATTTGAGAAGTGGCTATCATCAGATTAGGATGAAAGAAGGTGATGAATGGAAAACGGCCTTTAAAACAAAACTAGGTTTGTATGAGTGGCTTGTCATGCCCTTTGGTCTCACTAATGCACCTAGTACTTTCATGCGCCTAATGAATCATGTCTTGAGGTCTTTTATTGGTCATTTTGTTGTGGTTTACTTTGATGACATTTTTATTTACTGCAAAAGCCTTGATGAGCACAAACAGCATTTGAAATCTGTTCTTGAAGTCCTTAGAAAGGAACGTTTGTTTGCTAACCTTGGAAAGTGTTCTTTTGGCACAGATCATGTGGTCTTTCTAGGTTTTGTTGTAGGTGCAGATGGCTTGAGAGTGGACGAACAGAAGGTCCAAGCAATCCGGGACTGGCTCATTCCGACCACCATTGGTGAAGTAAGAAGCTTCCATGGCCTTGCCGGCTTCTATAGGCGATTTGTTCAAAACTTCAGTACCTTGGCCGCTCCTCTTACTGAAGTAATCAAGAAGAACGTGGGGTTCAAATGGGGACCAGCTCAGGAAGAAGCATTCGAAATCCTTAAAGGGAAGTTGACTCACGCCCCTTTACTTGTACTTCCAGATTTTTCTAAAGCTTTTGAAATCGAATGTGATGCTTCTGGTGTTGGTATTGGTGCTGTGTTGATGCAGGATGGAAAACCAGTGGCTTATTTCAGTGAGAAGCTTGGAGGAGCCATGCTCAACTACCCCACATACGACCAAGAACTCTATGCCTTGGTGAGGGCCCTTCAATCATGGCAGCACTATCTTTGGCCTAAGGAGTTCATCATCCACACTGATCATCAGTCTCTAAGACACCTTAAGGGTCAGCAGAAGCTCAACAAGAGGCATGCTCGTTGGATGGAGTTCATTGAGACATTCCCTTATGTGATCAAGTACAAACAAGGTAAGGAGAATGTTGTGGCTGATGCATTGTCTCGAAGGTATAATCTTCTCTCAGTCCTTGAAACTAAATTGCTTGACTTTGAATTTATCAAGGATCTTTATGCTTCTGATCAGGATTTTAAAGAGATTTTTCGAAAATGCTCAAAGGTTGCTTATGGCAAATACTTTCAAAATTCTGGTTTCTTATTCTTTGATAACCGTTTGTGTGTGCCCCAATGTTCTTTGAGGGAGTTGTTTCTCAGGGAAGCTCATGGAGGTGGGCTTATGGGACACTTTGGTGTCAAGAAGACTTACAAGGCGGTTCATGACCATTTCTACTGGCCGAGCCTGATGAAAGATGTTGAGAGGATCTATAGCCGATGTGTGGTGTGCAAGAAGTCTAAGCCTAAAGCATCACACCGCGGTTTGTACTCAGCTCTACCCATTCCCTCTCATCCTTGGGTAGACATTTCTATGGATTTTGTGCTTGGATTGCCTAGGTCTAAAGCTGGACGAGATTCTATCTTTGTGGTTGTTGATAGGTTCTCGAAAATGGCTCATTTCATTCCTTGTCACAAAACTGATGATGCTGTGCAAGTTGCAGATTTATTCTTTAAGGAAGTTGTTAGATTGCATGGAATGCCTAAGACCATTGTCTCTGATCGTGATGCTAAGTTCCTTAGCCATTTTTGGAAGACCTTGTGGTCTAAGCTAGGTACTAGATTAATGTTCTCTACAACTTATCATCCGCAAACTGATGGGCAAACTGAAGTAGTTAACCGAACCTTGTCTGCTTTGCTTAGATCTTTGGTTAAAAAGAATCTTAGGACTTGGGAAGAATGTTTGCCTCATGTTGAATTTGCTTATAACCATGCTTTGCATTCAGCTACTAAGTTTTCTCCTTTTGACGTTGTTTATGGATTTAATCCCTTGTCTCCACTTGATCTTTTACCTTTGCCTTTGAGTGAACGAGTTAGTACAGATGACAAGAGGAAGGTGGACACGATCAAGAAGCTGCATGAACAGGACCGTGCCAACATTGAAGCCAAGACCGAGGGCTACAAACGACTTGCAGACAAGAAAAGGAAAGAAGTGATCTTCCAGGAAGGTGATCTTGTTTGGGTCCACATGAGGAAGGAATGATTCCCGAAACAAAGGAAGTCCAAACTCATGCCCCGAGTCGATGGTCCATTCCAGATTCTCAGGAAACTTCATGACAATGCTTACCAGCTTGATCTTAAGGGTAAGTATGATATCTCTTCAAGTTTTAATGTTTCTGATTTATCTCCTTTTTGCGCAGATGATCCGGATTTGTGGTCAAATCCTTTTGAAGAGGAGGGAATGATATAACCCAGGACCTGGACCAGGACGTGGAGCAGACTCAGCATGGTGACCAGGTCGATCAGATCACTCCAACTGAGGTTCAGCCATTCAGCCGTACAAGATCAACGGACAGAGCCGTGTACCGGATCGACCCGAGTGAACCCGGACGTGACCTAAGGATGGATCCACGACCTGATGACCGAATCAGCCAAACCACAGGCATTCTTCCCCAACCCATTCGCCATTCTAGAGCCAAGAGTCAATCCAGAACCCATGATCATCGAGAAGAATCAGATTCCGGACTTAGCCTATCTTTCCTGGCCCGTTTGGGACGTACCGCACGCCCGGATCAGGCTGATCACGACCTTTCCAACCACTTTGATGATTTCATGATGATCGATGCTTCCAACTACTCCAAAGGAAGGATACTTAAGCTCTCTGAAGATTTGGGTCGAGCTATCTCTTTATCCATTCTTGGATCATCGACGATCAACCATGCGGTCAGCCTTACATCCGTCCTGCTCCTTACCGCGGATGACCTGATCACCACAATGAACTTGGACATCTTTGTGAATCAGGACCAGTCAACACAAGAATCCGCACCTTGACCAGTCTTTAGTCAAAGTCTTCATTTCTAGTTTCTATGTCTTGTTTTCATTCATTTCTATCTTCTATGTTGTCTTTTCCCACAAATGTCTTTATGTTTCTTTGACTCACAAACCTTATAAGTATGTGATGATACCCCTTAATAAAATCACATCGATTTTCCTTTGCTTCTTTTGAGTCTTCTCTCATTGTTCTTTGCTTAGAACATTCATACTTCCCTTGGTGAGGTCATCTCCAAGCGAACCACTTCGTTGTGTTGGACCGGTGCGTCACATCCGGCAACCTTCGAATCTCTGGTAGTATCTTTGGGCTATTCCACAACCCTTAATGTCACCCCTCGATCCTCTCGGATCTGAGTTCATATCAACCTTACCGAAAGAGTGATCCTTATTTTGGTTCTATCACCACGAGGGCCAAAATCACCCGAACAGTCCACAGGAAGGGTCAGCGTGCGGAGTCAAAGGACCAACATGCTGATATGTGTACTTATGGACAGCCACGGACATCATGTGTGTGCTGACGGACACACATGGACACACACGCACAGCCACGAACGTCCTATGTGTGCTGACTGACACACACAGACGTCCTGTGTGTGCTGACGGACACCCACGGACATCCTGTGTGTACTGAACAGACCCCACGTGGGCCTAAATCACCCGAACAGTCCACGGGAAGGGTAAGCGTGCTGAGTCCAAGGACCAACGTGCTGATATGTGTACTGATGGACAGCCACGGACGTCCTGTGTGTGCTGACGGACACACACGGACACACAAGGAAAGTCACGGACGTCCTGTGTGTGCTGGCGGACACCCACGGACATCCTGTGTGTACTGAACAGATAGCCCACGTGGGCCAAAATCACCCAAACAGTCCACGGGAAGGGCCAGCGTGCAGAGTCCAAGGACCAACGTGCTGATATGTGTACTGATGGACAGCCACGAATGTCTTGTGTGTGCTGACGGACACACACGGACAGCCACAGACGTCCTGTGTATGCTGACGGACACACACGGACGTCCTGTGTGTGCTGACGGACACCCACGGACGTCCTGTGTGTGCTGACAGACACACATGGACACACACGGACGTCCTGTGTGTGCTGACGGACAGCCACAAACAGCCACGGACGTCCTGTGTGTGCTGGCGGACACCCACTGACGTCCTGTGTGTACTAAACAAATAGCCCACATGGGCCAAAATCACCCAAACAGTCCACGGGAAGGGCCAGCGTGCAGAGTCGAAGGACCAACGTGCTGATATGTGTACTGATGGACAGCAACGAACATCCTGTGTGTGCTGACTGTAAGACCTGAACCCTGTCCTCTCGACCTGATGGAGTCCACAGGCTTACTTATTAATTTCTTCTTGTTTGATCCATTTTAAGTCTTTTAGTTACTAAGTCATATTCGAATATGAGGTTCATAAACAAAGGAACAGACTGCACAGCGGAATAACAATGTATAAACTTTGTATTACTTGGAAACATGAGATTCAATACACAAGTTCTTAACAGTCTCATAGACAATCACTAGTTCATCCCTAGCATCATCTAACCACACGTTACACAGCCTCTCACTGACCGAGCCTTCACGGCTCCTTGGCTTGACCAGAACCATCCTTAGTTCCTGAAACCACAACCAGATAAGCATTAATCATAACCGAGAATAGAACAGATTGATTATACAATGCTTGGCTTGGTTCCTAGAACTTAGACAAACCTCAGTCAACATAATCATAAAACGTATGAACCTACCTACCGTATCCTAAGTCATTCAACCAACCACCCCCCCTTGACTTAGAATCAGATAGATAGTCCAGAATAGATAAACAGAACACACGAACAGATCCGGATCGTCCCCAAAGACCAATCCGTCTAATCCCGATAGAATCTAGGTGCGACGGGCCAATGAAGTCCGGCTCAATGGCCCAACGGACTCCCTTACCTGATCCGGCCTTATGCCTGGATCCAATCGGCCGAGTAAGCCTCAAGCCTAATCCGAAGGCTTAGCAAACGGTCAGACCTGGCGACTCTATCTTGGCTTAGACAAACCGTGACCTTGTCCTAACTAGACAAGCCATAGGCTGATCCATAAGGATCGGTCCTAATCTGTCTCGAAAGACACCGTTTGGAACATGCACCCTTTGGCCAATCATGCCTCTTAGTCCTCGTACGACCGTCTTCTTCCTTGTTGCTTTTTCCATCCTATCTATGATTCGAACTGGCCTCGTTTCCAAGGTTAGGTTCTTACCAAGATTGTCTGGAATGGCAGGAAGAGCGATGTCTTGGTCCGTCAAACATTTCCAAAGTTGGGAGACGTGGAACACATTATGAAATGCGTCCTTCTTGGCCGGCAAGTCCAACTTGTCCACCATCCCAACTCTTTCAATGACCTTGAACGGCCCCAAGTATCTCGGGTCTAACTTCCGTCTCCTGGAAATTCGGACTCGTCCTTTGAAGGTAATCATTTTGAGATACACCAAGTCACCTACTTGAAACTCGAGATCTTTCCTCCTTCGATCTGCATAGTTCTTTTGGCGATCTTGTGCCTGTCTCATCTTGTACCTCAAGAACTTGATCTTTTCGGTTGTCTCTTCGACAATCTCCGGACCAATCATGCTGCGTTCCCCAACTTGGGTCCAGCACAAGGGTGTCCTGCATGGACGCGCATACAGAGCTTCGTATGGCGACATGCCAATACTACTATGGAAACTATCGTTGTAAGCAAATTCTACCAGGGGTAGATGTTTTTCCCAGGAATCACCCCAGTCTAAAACACATGCTCGCAACATATCTTCCAACGTCTGGATCGTACGTTCCGACTGTCCATCAGTATGTGGGTGATAGGCTGTACTCATGTTCACTCTTGTTCCTAAAGATTTTTGGAAAGCTTTCCAGAAGTAAGATGTAAACCTTGAATCCCTATCTGAAACTATGCTTGCCGGCACAACATGTAGTCGGACGATCTCATTAATGTACTTACATACAATCTGATCTACCCCATCCGACTTCTTGGTAGCCAGGAAGTGTGCTGATTTGGTTAGTCGATCAACCACAACCCAAACCGCATCTTTCTTATTCCTTGTGGTAGGGAACCCGGTCACAAAGTCCATTGTGATGTGATCCCATTTCCATTCCAGAATAGGCAAGCCTTGCAATAACCCACTAGGCACCTGATGTTCTGCTTTGATGAGTTGGCAAGTGGAACACTTGGCCACCCACTCCGCAACATCTGCCTTCATACGGATCCAATGATAAAATTTCTTAAGGTTCTGGTACATCTTGGACTTATGAGCCTCCCTGATAATCTCTTCCTTTAGACTTATATCATTAGGAACACTGATCCATCCGTTTACTAGGATGGTACCATCCTTTGCAGTCTGGTACTCCGTCCTATCATTCTGAGCAACCTTATTCAGGTTCTCGTCCTGACCTTGAGCCAACCGGATTCGAGTAAGCAGGTCGGCTTGGTTAACCGCCTCCAACCCCAAAGCTTCGGTTGCCGTAGTCAGCACGTTCAGCCGCAGAGCATGGACCATACCGTCCAGGTCGTCTGCCTCCCGTTCGGCCGATACGTCATCCCTCTTCCGGCTCAAACCGTCTGCTAGCAGATTAGCCTTTCCCGGATAGTAGGTGATGTCCAAATCGTAGTCAGCTACGAATTCCATCCACCTCCTCTGCCTTAAGTTTAACTCAGGCTGGGTGAATATATACTTAAGACTCTTATGGTCCGTAAGTATCTGAACTTTGGTGCCATATAAGTATGATCGCCAAATCTTTAAGGCGAATACTGCCGCAGCCATTTCGAGATCATGGGTGGGGTAGTTTCCCTCATGTTTCCTCAACTGCCTGGACGCATAGGCAATGACCTTCCCATGCTGGGTCAATACGCAACCTAGTCCAGTGATGGACACGTCCGTATAGACCACATATGGTTGGTCGGCCTCCGGAAGCACCAGGACGGGTGTGCTAGTCAGCATGTTCTTAAGTGCGGATAAACATTCCTCACACTCTTCAGCCCATGTGAACTTAACGTCCTTCCCAGTCAACCGCGTCATAGGCTGAGCCAGGCTTGCGAATCCTTTCACAAACATCCTATAGTAACCTGCCAGCCCTAAGAAGCTTCTGACTTCCGTGGCACTGCGTGGTCGGGGCCAATCCTTGATTGCCCTGATCTTCTCTGGATCCACCGAGATGCCCTGATCGGAAACAATATGGCCGAGGAACCCAATACTCTTCTGCCAAAAACTGCATTTACTGAGTTTAGCATAGAGTTTGTGTTCTCGTAATCGTTCCAGCACGGCTCTCAAGTGTTTCCTATGAGATTCCTCATCCTTCAACTAAATTAGGATATCATCAATAAAGATGATCACGAATTCATCCAAGAAATCCCGGAACACGCTGTTCATCATTTTCATGAAAGCGGCAGGTGCATTGGTCAGACCGAACGGCATCACTACGAACTCGTAATGACCGTACCTGGTCCTAAATGCCGTCTTCCTAATATCATTTGGCTCTATAGGGATCTGATGATACCCTGAAGCCAAATCAATCTTGGAAAACCACTTGGCTCCTTTGAGTTGATCCAACAGCTCATCTATCCTGGGCAACGGGTACTTGTTCTTCACAGTGACCCTGTTCAACCCTCGATAGTCGATGCACAGATGCATGCTACCATCCTTCTTTTTCACAAAGAGGACTGGTAGGGGAGCTACTTGGCCGTATGAACCCCTTGTCAAGCAATTCTTCCAATTGCTTCTTTAGCTCGGCCATCTCGCCCGGAGCCATCCGGTACGGACTCTTGGACAGCGGAGCTGTCCCTGGCTCTAGTTCAATCGTAAATGGATCCGACCTATCAGGGGGGACACCCTGAGGTACCTGGAACACATCTGGGAACTTCGACACCAACGAATCCTCTGAAAGGTCTTTCAGACAGACAGAACTGCCCGGCTCTGTAGTTGTAATTGTAGCCAAAAAGGACTGACAACCCTGTTCCAACATCTGAATCGCTCGAACTGCTGAAACCACTACTTTCTCTTGAGACAGACGCAGACATTGGTATTGGATCGGTCAAAGCCCAGTCTCCAATTGCACACAACCTCTATGGCAATCGAGAGTGGCCGGATACTTTCCCAACCAGTCCATACCTAGGATCACTTCGTGATTCTTTAGGTGGACACAGACCAAATCCACAGGGAATACCTTTCCCTGTATTGACACTGGGATATTTGACATGAGACCAAGTGAGTTCATGGCTTGCCCTCCGGCCGCCCTCACTATCCCAAAATTATCTCCAGCGTCCAGACAGAACAGACCCTTTCCGACCAGTCCTGGACTCACAAAACTATGTGTAGCCCCTGTGTCGAAAAGTACGTGGGTTTCCACACCACCAATCATGAGGGTTCCTAAAAGAGACCCCCATCAGAATCCCCTAGACATTCTAGGTTCCATACCAAGCATTTTCTACTTGAATGTAAAAAGAAAATTTTAGGAATTACCAGAGATCGAATCAAACGATCCAGAAGCACCGTCGTCCCGGGACAGCTCATACACCCTTGGTGTTGTGGTCGCCCTACTCTGGGTCGACTTGCCTGTGTCTCCACGGCCCTTCCCTTGTCCTCCTTGTAGCTTAGGACAGTCCGACTTGTAGTGTCCCGTCTTGCCACATAGGAAGCAAGTCACGGAGCCGCTGCCACTGGACTGGTCTGAGAATCGGTTTGGTCGAGTGCAGTTTTGGATCGTGTGATCCATGCTGCTTCATCGCACACAAGCCCCCATGGCCTTCCAGCACTCACTGGGATGATTCTTTCCACACTTGGGACATGCCACCGAGGTCTTACCTCCGTCCACCTGGTCCCACTTCCTCTTTTTATCATTTGTCTTGCCCGACGGGCCAGACTGTGACTTAGCCTTAAGCTTAGCTTCTTCAGCCAAGTTAGACTCTAGCAAAGCCACCCGTTCCACCAGTTCTCCGACGGTGTTGAAAGTGCGGATCGAGCAATGGGTCTTCAGTTCTGGCCTTAGGCCTCGGATGAACCTACGGACCTGGACTGCCTCGGCCTCCAGCTCTCTTCCAACAAACCGTCTGAGCCGGTTGAACTCTTCTTTGTACTCTCGTACGGTCCTGCGGCCTTGGGCCAAATCTAGAAACTGAGCTTCCAGACGATCCCAAGCCTCAGCAGGGAAGTATTTGCGGTTGAATTCAACATCAAAGTCTGCAAAACTTTCCAAACTCCCATTGGTGAGCTTGTCCACTGCAAGCCACCAGTTATGCGCGTCCCCTTCCAGGAAGTGAACCGCAATGTCTCGTCTGTAATCCTCTGGACAGCGAGTTGATTGAAAGTTTCGGACCAGCCTACTCCTCCACTCGTCTGCCACAATAGGGTCGGTGCTACCGGAAAAATGCTTCGTACCCAACCTGGATAAATGTTGAAGCAGACTTAGATAGTCCACCTTCTTTTCAGACTTTTCCGGTGGATCGATCTCGATCACCTCAACCGTTTCCACAACTGGACCATTGGTGTTGGGGGTGGTCGTAGCCACAGGCGTAGCCTGGCCAATCGAGGAGTTCACTAGTGGCGTGAACAGTTGTGCCATAGCCGCCACCTGAGTCCCCATTACCTTCATGGCCTCTAACAAGTCCTCTTTGGACAGTGTTGCGGGCACATTAGCCGTTCCATCGGCCACTCTCTCATGCTGGTCACCATCACGGTTAGCGTTCGAGGATTCCACTTCCTGACCATCCTGTTGCATCCCCGTAAGATTAGCCTGATCAGTTGGCAACACGTCTCTAGTGTCAGCCGCGGCCGGATCGGTTTGCAATCCGGATAGATTGTTCCCGTCCATGGCCACTTGACTAGACTGACCGGCTGTTTTCTTACTCCTTCGGGACTTTCCCGATTTGCTTTTTCCAGCCTAAGGATTCAGACAATGTTAGTACGAAACACACAAACATAAACAGAACAAAACAATCCCTAGACTAAGCAATCAAACCTCACCGTGAGACCTAATCAGCTGGCTGCGTGTGTGTGTGTGTGTGTGGTCTGCATAACCCAACTATCCTAGAATCAAGCATGCTCTGATACCAACTTGTAAGACCCGAACCCTGGCCTCTCGACCTGATGGAGTCCGCATGCTTACTTATTAATTCTTTGCTTGTTTGATCCATTTTAAGTCTTTTAGTTACTAAGTCATATTCGAATATGAGGTTCATAAACAAAGGAACAGATTGCACAGCGGAATAACAATGTATAAACTTTGTATTACTTGGAAACATGAGATTCAATACACAACTTCTTAACAGTCTCATAGACAATCACTAGTTCATCCCTAGCATCATCTAACCACATGTTACACAGCCTCTCACTGACCGAACCTTCACGGCTCCTTGGCTTGACCAGAACCATCCTTAGTTCCTGAAACCACAACCAGATAAGCATTAATCATAACCGAGAATAGAACGAATTGATTCTACAATGCTTGGCTTGGTTCCTAGAACTTAGATAAACCTCAGTCAACATAATCATAAAACGTATGAACCTACCTACCGTATCCTAAGTCATTCAACCAACCACCCCTTGACTTAGAATCAGATAGATAGTCCAGAATAGATAAACAGAACACACGAACAGATCCGGATCGTCCCCAAAGACCAATCCGTCTAACCGGATAGAATCTAGGTGCGACCGGCCAATGAAGTCCGGCTCAATGGCCCAACGGACTCCCTTACCTGATCCGGCCTTAAGCCTGGATCCAATCGGCCGAGTAAGCCTCAAGCCTAATCCGGAAGGCTTAGCAACCGGTCAGACCTTGCGACTCTACCTTGGCTTAGACAAACCGTGACCTTGTCCTAACTAGACAAGCCATAGGCTGATCCATAAGGATCGGTCCTAACCTGTCCCGAAAGACACTGTTTGGAACATGCACCCTTTGGCCAATCATGCCTCTTGGTCCTCGTACCTTTTGATGTTCGTAACCTTTGGTATCTCGTACCTTTTGGTCACTGACACCCTTTGGCAACTCACAACCTTTGGACACTCATGACTCTTGACAACTCGTGCCCTTTGGGTCATTCCCAACCGTTCGTCCTAACCGTCCAGTCTTGGTGCGATCGGATCATCCGACTAACCGACCCGTGTCTAGGCTAGCGGTTTGATTATGTTTGGCCAAAACCTAGGGACCTGTCCCTTGGACTCAACCAACACAACCTTTCGTGTTTAACCAGAGAGAAGAGAAGAGAACCGAATTGAAACAGATAAGGAGAGCCCGATGGGACTTAGGAACCGAGCAGAGCCGCGGTGCGGTCGCATGGACCGTCCGTTCGGTCTGATGGAGCCACGGCCCATCACATACCTTGTGAACCACGTCTGGGTTCTCCATGCTCTTCTCCTTGCCTTGATCTCCCATTCTTGACCGGGGTTAGTTCTCAAACGATCAGAGTCGCCGGAACACAACACCACCACAATCGGCCTTTCTCTTGGCCAACTCTCTCTTTCTCTCTTTCTTTCTCTCTACGTTTTTCTCTGAGTATTTTACTCTGGAATTAGATAATGAAATCGACCAGAGAGCCCCCATATTTATAGAAAATGAGGGGGTAAGTCTTGCCCCACGAACAGGCACGACTTGCTAGCGAATGGGCACCATCGGCCAAGGGTTGTCCCCTTTCGGCCACTTGCATCCCTTCGCCCTTTCTGATTGGGTATGGGGTCGGTCACAAGCCCAACCCACGCCCCAGGCCTCCTGGACTTAGCCCACAGCCTTGTCCAAAGACCCAACAGCCCATGGCCTCATGGCCGGACCTCACAGCCCGCCACTGACCCGGACCCGGACCATCGGCCTAAAGCCCAGACAGTCCGTCTAGTTGAGATGAGCTGACTCTCAGCTCCCTCAGCTGAGTGAGCTAGTAGTCAAGCTAGTGAAGCTGACTTAGTAGGGACTGAGCTGGAGTGAACTGAACCTAGCTTCATTGAGCTGGCCGAGCTACTCGTCCAGCTACCGTCATACTCGTCCTAGCTGTCTCTTAGCTTGTATAAGGTTAAGTCTAAGTTTCCTTATGTCCTTAACCTTCTTTCTCGACCATGGAACGCTTGCCTTGATGTCCTAAGACTGGCTTGCACATTTCCTCGAACCATGGCCGTCCCAACAATCCTACTCAGGATTGGGGGCGTGACACAGACGGACACACACGGACAGCCACGGACGTCTTGTGTATGCTGACGGACACACACGGACGTCCTGTGTGTGCTGGCGGACACCCACGGACGTTCTGTGTGTGCTGACAGACACACACGGACACACACGGACGTCATGTGTGTGCTGACGGACAGCCACAAACAGCCACGAACGTCCTATGTGTGCTGGCGGACACCCACGGACGTCCTGTGTGTACTGAACAGACAGCCCACGTGGGACAAAATCACCCAAACAGTCCATGGGAAGGGCCAGCGTGCTGAGTCCAAGGACCAACGTGCTGATATGTGTACTGAGGGACAGCCACGGACGTTCTGTGTGTGCTGACGGACACACACGGACAGCCACGAACATCCTGTGTGTGCTGGCGGAGACCTACAGACGTCCTGTGTGTACCGAACAGACAGCCCACGAGGGCCAAAATCACCCGAACAGTCCACAGGAAGGGTCAGGGTGCGGAGTCAAAGGACCAACGTGCTGATATGTGTACTGATGGACAGCCACGGACGTCATGTGTGTGCTGACGGACACACACGCACAGCCACGAACGTCCTGTGTGTGCTGACTGACACACACGGACGTCCTGTGTGTGCTGACGAACACCCACGGACGTCCTGTGTGTACTGAACAGACAGCCCACGTGGGCCTAAATCACCCGAACAGTCCATGGGAAGGGTAAGCGTGCTGAGTCCAAGGACCAACGTGCTGATATGTGTACTGATGGACAGCCACGGACGTCCTGTGTGTGCTGACGGACACACACGGACACACAAGGACAGCCACAGACGTCCTGTGTGTGCTGGCGGACACCCACGGACATCCTGTGTGTACTGAACAGATAGCCCACGTGGGCTAAAATTACCCAAACAGTCCACGGGAAGGGCCAGCGGGCAGAGTCCAAGGACCAATGTGCTGATATGTGTACTGATGGACAGCCACGAACGTCCTGTGTGTGCTGACGGACACACACGGACAGCCACAGACGTCCTGTGTTTGCTGACGGACACACACAGACGTCCTGTGTGTGCTGACGGACACCCACGGACGTCCTGTGTGTGCTGACAGACACACACGGACACACACGGACGTCCTTTGTGTGCTGACGAACAGCCACAAACAGCCACGGATGTCCTGTGTGTGCTGGCGGACACCCACAGACGTCCTGTGTGTACTGAACAGACAGCCCACGTTGGATAAAATCACCCAAACAGTCCACGGGAAGGGCCAGCGTGCTGAGTCCAAGTACCAACGTGCTGATATGTGTACTGAGGGACAGCCACGGACGTCCTGTGTGTGCTGACGGACACAGACGGACACACACGGACAGCCATGGACGTCCTGTGTGTGCTGGCTGACACCCACGGACGTCCTGTGTGTACTGAACAGACAGCCCACGAGGGCCAAAATTACCCAAACAGTCCACAGGAAGGGTCAGCGTGCGGAGTCAAAGGACCGATGTGTCATGCCCCCAATCCTGAGTAGGATTGTTGGGACGGCCATGGGTCGAGGAAACGTACAAGCCAGTCTTAGGACATCAAGGCAAGCGTTCCATGGTCGAGAAAGAAGGTTAAGGACATAAGGAAACTTAGACTTAACCTTATACAAGCTAAGAGACAGCTAAGACGAGTAAGACGGTAACTGGACAAAGTGGACGAGTAGCTCGACCAAGTCAATGAAGTTAGGTTTAGTTCACTCCAGCTTAGTCCCTACTAAGTCAGCTTCACTAGCTGGACTACTAGCTCACCCAGCTGAGGCAGCTGAGAGTCAGCTCACCTCAGCTAGATGGACTGTTCGGGCTTTAGGCCGATGGTCCGGGTCCGGGTCAGTGGCGGGCTGTGAGGTCCGGCCATGAGCCATGGGCTGTTGGGTCTTTGGGCAAGGCCGTGGGCTAAGTCCATCAGGCTTGGGGCGTGGGTTGGGCTGGTGACTATGCTTGCAAGTGGCCGAAAGTGGACAACCCTTGGCCGATGGTGCCCATTCGCTAGCAAGTCGTGCCTGTTCGTGGGGCAAGACTTACCCCCTCGTTTTCTATAAATATGGGGGCTCTCCTGTCGATTTCATTATCCAATTCCAGAGTAAAATACTCAGAGAACAACGTAGAGAGAAAGAAAGAGAGAAAGAGAGAGTTTCGGCCAAGAGAAAGGCCGAGTGTGGTGGTGTTGTGTTCCGGCGACTCTGATCGTTTGGGAACTAACTCCGGTCAAGAATGGGAGATCAAGACAAGGAGAAGAGCATGGAGAACCCAGACGTGGTTCACAAGGTATGTGATGGGCCGTGGCTCCATCAGACCAAACGGACGGTCCATGCGACCGCACCGCGGCTCTGCTCGGTTCCTAAGTCCCATCCGGCTCTCCTTATCTGTTTCAATTCGTTTCTCTTCTCTTCTCTCTGGTTAAACACGAAAGGTTGTGTTGGTTGAGTCCAAGGGACACGTCCCTAGGCTTTGGCCGAACATAATCAAACCGCTAGCCTAGACACGGGTCGGTTAGTCGGATGATCCGATCGCACCATGACTGGGCGGTTAGGACGAACGGTTGGGAATGACCCAAAGGGCACGAGTTGTCAAGAGTCATGAGTGTGCAAAGGTTGTGAGTTGCCAAAGGGTGTCAGTGACCAAAAGGTACGAGATACCAAAGGTTACGAACATCAAAAGGTACGAGGACCAAGAGGCACGAATGGCCAAAGGGTGCATGTTCCAAACGGTGTCTTTCGGGACAGGTTAGGACCGATCCTTATGGATCAGCCTATGGCTTGTCTAGTTCAGACAAGGTCACGGTTTGTCTAAGCCAAGATAGAGTCCCAAGGTCTGACCGGTTGCTAAGCCTTCCGGATTAGGCTTGAGGCTTACTCGGCAGATTGGATCCAGGCCTAAGGCCGGATCAGGTAAGGAAGTCCATTGGGCCATTGAGCCAGACTTCATTGGCCGGTCGCACCTAGATTCTATCCGGTTAGACGGATTGGTCTTTGGGAATATCCGGATCTGTTCGTGTGTCCTGTTTATCTATTCTGGACTATCTATCTGATTCTAAGTCAAGGGGTGGTTGGTTGAATGACTTAGGATACGGTAGATAGGTTCATACTTTTTATGATTATGTTGACTGAGGTTTATCTAAGTTCTAGGAACCAAGCCAAGCATTGTAGAATCAATCTGTTCTATTCTCGGTTATGATTAATGTTTATCTGGTTGTGGTTTCAGAAACTAAGGATGGTTCTGGTCAAGCCAAGGAGCCGTGAAGGCTCGGTCAGTGAGAGGCTGTGTAACGTGTGGTTAGATGATGCTAGGGATGAACTAGTGATTGTCTATGAGACTGTTATGAAGTTGTGTATTGAATCTCATGTTTCTAAGTAATACAAGTTAACACATTATTATTCCGCTGTGCAATCTGTTCCTTTGTTTATGAACCTCATATTCGAATATGACTTAGTAAATAAAAGACTTAAAATGGATCAAACAAGCAAAGAAATTAATAAGTAAGCCTGCGGACTCCATCAGGTCGAGAGGCCAGGGTTCGGGTCTTACAAGTTGGTATCAGAGCATGCTTGATTCTAGGATAGTTGGGTTATGTAGTCCACACACACACACACACACACACACACAGCCAACTGATTAGGTCTCACGGTGAGGTTTGATTGCTTAGTCTAGGGATTGTTTTGTTCTGTTTATCTTTAGTATGTTTCGTACTAACGTTGTCTGAATCCTTAGGCTGGAAAAAGCAAATCGGGAAAGTCCCAAAGGAGTAAGAAAACGGCCGGTCTGTCTAGTCAAGTGGCCATGGACGGAACAAATCCATCCGGATTGCAACCGATCCGGCCGCGGCTGACACTAGAGATGTGTTGCCAACTAATCAGGCTAACCTTACGGGGACGCAACGGGATGGTCAGGAACATCAGGAGAGTGATGAGGAAGTGGAATCCTCGAATGCTAACCGTGATGGTGACCAGCATGAGAGAGTGGCCGATGGAACGGCTAATGTGCCCGCAACACTGTCCAAAGAAGACTTGTTAGAGGCCATGAAGGTAATGGGGACTCAGGTGGCGGCTATGGCCCAACTGTTCACGCCACTATTGAACTCATCGGTTGGCCAGGATACGCCTGTGGCTACGACCACCCCCAACACCAATGGTCCAGTTGTGGAAACGGTTGAGGTGATCGAGATCGATCCACCGGAAAAGTCTGAAAAGAAGGTTGACTATCTGAGTCTGCTTCAACATTTATCCAGGTTGGGTACGAAGCATTTCTCCGGTAGCACCGACCCTATTGTGGCAGACGAGTGGAGGAGTAGGCTGGTCCGAAACTTTCAATCAACTCGCTGTCCAGAGGATTATAGGCGAGACATTGCGGTTCACTTCCTGGAAGGGGACGCGCATAACTGGTGGCTTGCAGTGGACAAGCGCACCAATGGGAGTCTTGAAAGTTTTGCGGACTTTGAAGTTGAATTCAACCGCAAATACTTCCCTGCTGAGGCTTGGGATCGTCTGGAAGCTCAGTTTCTAGATTTGGCCCAAGGCCGCAGGACCGTACGAGAGTACGAAGAAGAGTTCAACCGGCTCAGATGGTTTGTTGGAAGAGAGCTGGAGGACGAGGCAGTCCAGGTCCGTAGGTTCATCCGAGGACTAAGGCCAGAACTGAAGACCCATTGCTCGATCCGCAATTTCAACACCGTCGGAGAACTGGTGGAACGGGTGGCTTTGCTAGAGTCTAACTTGGCTGAAGAAGTTAAGCTTAAGGCTAAGTCACAGTCTGGCCCGTCGGGCAAGACAAATGATAAAAAGAGGAAGTGGGACCAGGTGGACGGAGGTAAGGCCTCTGGTGGCCGACCTACATGTCCCAAGTGTGGAAAGAATCATCCCGGTGAGTGTTGGAAGGCCATGGGGGCTTGTGTGCAATGTGGCAGCATGGATCACACGATCCAAAACTACACTCGACCAAACCGATTCTCAGACCAGTCCAGTGGCAGCGGCTCCGTGACTTGCTTCCTATGTGGCAAGGCTGGACACTACAGGTTGGACTGTCCTAAGCTACAAGGAGGACAAGGGAAGGTTTGTGGAGACACAGGCAAGTCGACCCAGAGTAGGCCGATCACAACGCCAATAGTGTATGAGCTGTCCCGGGACGACGGCGCTTCTGGATCGTTTGATTCAATCTCTGGAACCCTCATGATTGGTGGTGTGGAAACCCATGTACTTTTCGACACAGGGGCTACACATAGTTTTGTGAGTCCGGGACTGGTCGGAAAGGGTCTGTTATGTCTGGACGCTGGAGATAATTTTGGGATAGTGAGGGCGGCCGGAGGGCAAGCCATGAACTCACTAGGTCTCATGTCAAATATCCCAGTGTCAATACAGGGAAAGGTATTCCCTGTGGATTTGGTCTGTGTCCACCTAAAGAATCACGAAGTGATCCTAGGTATGGACTGGTTGGGAAAGTATCGGGCCACTCTCGATTGCCATAGAGGTCGTGTGCAATTGGAGACTGGGCTTCATCCGATCCAGTACCAATGTCTGTGTCCGGCTCAAGAGAAAGTAGTGGTTTCAGCAGTTCGAGCGATTCGGATGTTGGAACAGGGTTGTCAGTCCTTTTTGGCTACAATTACAACTACAGAGCCGGGCAGTTCTGTCTGTCTGAAAGACCTTTCAAAGGATTCGTTGGTGTCGAAGTTCCCAGATGTGTTCCAGGTACCACAGGGTGTCCCCCCTGATAGGTCGGATCCATTTACGATTGAACTAGAGCCAGGGACAGCTCCGCTGTCCAAGAGTCCGTACCGAATTGCTCCGGCCGAGATGGCCGAGCTAAAGAAGCAATTAGAAGAATTGCTGGACAAGGGGTTCATACGTCCAAGTAGCTCCCCTTGGGGTGCACCAGTCCTCTTTGTGAAAAAGAAGGATGGTAGCATGCGTCTGTGCATCGACTATCGAGGGTTGAACAGGGTCACTGTGAAGAACAAGTACCCGTTGCCCAGGATAGACGAGCTGTTGGATCAACTCAAAGGAGCCAAGTGGTTTTCCAAGATTGATTTGGCTTCAGGGTATCATCATATCCCTATAGAGCCAAATGATATTAGGAACACGACATTTAGGACCAGGTACGGTCATTACGAGTTCGTAGTGATGCCGTTCGGTCTGACCAATGCACCTGCCGCTTTCATGAAAATGATGAACAGCGTGTTCCGGGATTTCTTTGATGAATTTGTGATCATCTTCATTGATGATATCCTAATTTATTCCAAGGATGAGGAATCTCATAGGAAACACTTGAGAGCCGTGCTGGAACGATTACGAGAACACAAACTCTATGCTAAACTCAGTAAATGCAGTTTTTGGCAGAAGAGTATTGGGTTCCTCGACCATATTGTTTCCGACCAAGGCATCTCGGTGGATCCAGAGAAGATCAGGGCAATCAAGGATTGGCCCCGACCACGCAGTGCCACGGAAGTCAGAAGATTCTTAGGGCTGGCAGGTTACTATAGGAAGTTTGTGAAAGGATTCGCAAGCTTGGCTTAGCCTATGACGCGGTTGACTGGGAAGGACGTTAAGTTCACATGGGCTAAAGAGTGTGAGGGATGTTTCTCCGCACTTAAGGACATGCTGACTAGCGAACCCGTCCTGGTGCTTCCGGAAGCCGATCAACCATATGTGGTCTATACGGACGCGTCCATCACTGGACTAGGTTGCGTGTTGACCCAGCATGGGAAGGTCATTGCCTATGCGTCCAGGCAGTTGAGAAAACATGAGGGAAACTACCCCACCCATTATCTCGAAATGGCTGCGGTAGTATTCGCCTTAAAGATTTGGCGATCATACTTGTATGGCGCCAAAGTTCAGATACTTACGGACCATAAGAGTCTTAAGTATATATTCACCCAGCCTGAGTTAAACTTAAGGCAGAGGAGGTGGATGGAATTCGTAGCTGACTACGATTTGGACATCACCTATTATCCGGGAAAGGCTAATCTGGTAGCAAACGCTTTGAGCCGGAAGAGGGCTGATGTATCGGCCGAACGGGAGGCGGACGACCTGGATGGTATGGTCCGTGCTCTGCGGCTGAACGTGCTGACTGAGGCAACCGAAGCATTGGGGTTGGAGGCGGTTAACCAAGCTGACCTGCTTACTCGAATCCGGTTGGCTCAAGGTCAGGATGAGAACCTGAATAATGTTGCTCAAAATGATAGGACGGAGTACCAGACTGCAAAGGATGGTACCATCCTAGTAAACGGTCGGATCAGTGTTCCTAATGATAGAAGTCCAAAGGAAGAGATTATGAGGGAGGCTCATAAGTCCAGATTCTCGGTTCATCCTGGTGCAACGAATATGTACCAGAACCTTAAGAAATTCTATCATTGGATCCGTATGAAGGCAGATGTCGCGGAGTGGGTGGCCAAGTGTTCCACTTGCCAACTCATCAAAGCAGAACATCAAGTGCCTAGTGGGTTATTGGAAAGCTTGCCTATTCCGGAATGGAAATGGGATCACATCACAATGGACTTTGTGACCGGGTTCCCTACCACGAGGAGTAAGAAAGATGCGGTTTGGGTTGTGGTTGATCGCCTAACCAAATCAGCACACTTTCTGGCTATCAAGAAGTCGGATGGGGTCGACCAGATTGTACGTATGTACATTGATGAGATTGTCCGACTACATGGTGTGTCGGCAAGCATAGTTTCAGATAGGGATTCAAGGTTTACATCTTACTTCTGGAAAGCTTTCCAAAAAGCTTTAGGAACAAGAGTGAACATGAGTACAGCCTATCACCCACAGACTGATGGAAAGTCGGAACGTACAATCCAGACATTGGAAGATATGTTGCGAGCATGTGTTTTAGACTGGGGTGATTCCTGGGAAAAACATCTACCTCTGGTAGAATTTGCTTACAACAATAGTTTCCATAGTAGTATTGGCATGTCGCCACACGAAGCTCTGTATGGGCGTCCATGCAGGACACCCTTGTGCTGGACCCAAGTTGGGGAACGCAGCATGATTGGTCCGGAGATTGTCGAAAGAGACAACCAAAAAGATCAAGTTCTTGAGGGACAAGATGAGACAGGCACAAGATCGCCAAAAGAACTATGCAGATCGAGGAAGGAAAGATCTCGAGTTTCAAGTAGGTGACTTGGTGTATCTCAAAATGATTACCTTCAAAGGACGAGTCCGAATCTTGGGGCCGTTCAAGATCATTGAAAGATTTGGTATGGTGGCCTACAAGTTGGACTTGTCGGCCAAGATGGATGCATTTCATAATGTGTTACATGTCTCCCAACTCCGGAAATGCCTGACGGACCAAGACATCGCTCTTCTTGCCATTCCAGACGATCTTGTTAAGAACCTAACCTTGGAAACGAGGCCAGTTTGAATTATAGATAGGATGGAAAAAGCAACAAGGAAGAAGACGGTCCAGATGGTCAAGGTCGTCTCGGACTGTAATGGTCAGGATATAATTACTTGGGAAACCAAAGCTAGAATGAAAGCAGAGTACCCATAGTGGTTGGATCAGTTTGTTTCTGAGGAAGAATTCGATTCGGATACGAGGACGAATCCATCCAAGGTGGGGAGACTTGTCACGTCCCCAATCCTGAGTAGGATTGTTGGGACGGCCATGGGTCGAGGAAACGTACAAGCCAGTCTTAGGACATCAAGGAAAGCGTTCCATGGTCGAGAAAGAAGGTTAAGGACATAAGAAAACTTAGACTTAACCTTATACAAGCTAAGAGACAACTAGGACGAGTAAGACGGTAACTGGACGAAGTGGACGAGTAGCTCGACCAGCTCAATGAAGCTAGGTTTAGTTCACTCCAGCTCAGTCCCTACTAAGTCAGCTCCACTAGCTGGACTACTAGCTCACCCAGCTGAGGCAGCTGAGAGTCAGCTCACCTCAGCTAGACGGACTGTCGGGCTTTAGGCCGATGGTCCGGGTCTGGGTCAGTGGCGGGCTGTGGGGTCCGGCCATGAGGCCATGCGCTGTTGGGTCTTTGGGCAAGACTTACCCCCTCATTTTCTATAAATATGGGGGCTCTCCTGTCGATTTCACTATCCAATTCCAGAGTAAAATACTCAGAGAAAAACGTAGAGAGAAAGAAAGAGAGAAAGAGAGAATTCCGGCCAAGAGAAAGGCCGAGTGTGGTGGTGTTGTGTTCCGGCGACTGATCGTTTGGGAACTAACTCCGGTCAAGAATGGGAGATCAAGACAAGGAGAAGAGCATGGAGAACCCAGACGTGGTTCACAAGGTATGTGATGGGCCGTGGCTTCATCAGACCAAACGGACGGTCCACCGCGGCTCTGCTCGGTTCCTAAGTCCCATCCGGCTCTCCTTATCTGTTTCAATTCGTTTCTCTTCTCTTCTCTCTGGTTAAACACGAAAGGTTGTGTTGGTTGAGTCCAAGGGACATGTCCCTAGGCTTTGGCCGAACATAATCAAACCGCTAGCCTAGACACGGGTCGGTTAGTCGGATGATCCATCGCACCATGACTGGGCGGTTAGGACGAACGGTTGGGAATGACCCAAAGGGCACGAGTTGTCAAGAGTCATGAGTGTCCAAAGGTTGTGAGTTGCCAAAGGGTGTCAGTGACCAAAAGGTACGAGATACCAAAGGTTACGAACATCAAAAGGTACGAGGACCAAGAGGCACAAATGGCCAAAGGGTGCATGTTCCAAACGGTGTCTTTCGGGACAGGTTAGGACCGAACCTTATGGATCAGCCTATGGCTTGTCTAGTTCAGACAAGGTCACGGTTTGTCTAAGCCAAGATAGAGTCGCAAGGTCTGACTGGTTGCTAAGCCTTCCGGATTTAGCTTGAGGCTTACTCGGCCGATTGGATCCAGGCCTAAGGCCGGATCAGGTAAGGAAGTCCGTTGGGCCATTGAGCCAGACTTCATTGGCCGGTCGCACCCAGATTCTATCCGGTTAGACGGATTGGTCTTTGGGGACGATCCGGATCTGTTCGTGTGTCCTGTTTATCTATTCTGGACTATCTATCTGATTCTAAGTCAAGGGGTGGTTGGTTGAATGACTTAAGGATACGGTAGATAGGTTCATACTTTTTATGATTATGTTGACTGAGGTTTATCTAAGTTCTAGGAACCAAGCCAAGCATTGTAGAATCAATTCGTTCTATTCTCGGTTATGATTAATGCTTATCTGGTTGTGGTTTCAGGAACTAAGGATGGTTCTGGTCAAGCCAAGGAGCCGTGAAGGCTCGGTCAGTGAGAGGCTGTGTAACGTGTGGTTAGATGATGCTAGGGATGAACTAGTGATTGTCTATGAGACTGTTAAGAAGTTCTGTATTGAATCTCATGTTTCTAAGTAATACAAGTTAACACATTATTATTCCGCTGTGCAATCTGTTCCTTTGTTTATGAACCTCATATTCGAATATGACTTAGTAAATAAAAGACTTAAAATGGATCAAACAAGCAAAGATATTAATAAGTAAGCCTGCGGACTCCATCAGGTCGAGAGGCCAGGGTTCAGGTCTTACACAACGTGCTGATATGTGTACTGACGGACAGCCACAGACGTCATGTGTGTGCTGACAGACACACACGGACACACACGCACAGCCACGAACGTCTTGATTGTGCTGACGGACACACACGGACGTCATGTGTGTGCTGACGGACACCCACAGACGTCCTGTGTGTACAGAACAGACAGCCCACGTGGGCCACAATCACCCAAACAGTCCACGTGAAGGGCCAGCGTGCTGAGTCCAAGGACCAACGTGCTGAGTCCAAGGACCAACGTGCTGATATGTGTACTGATGGACAGCCACAGACGTCCTATGTGTGCTGACGGACACAGACGGACGCGCACGGACACACACGTACAGCCACAGACATCCTGTGTGTGCTGGCCGACATCCACAGACGTCTTGTGTGTACTGACCAGACAGCCCACGTGGGCCAAAATCACCTGAACAGTACACGGGAAGGTTCAACGTGCGGAGTCCAAGGACCAACGTGCTGATATGTGTACTGACGGACACACACGGGTACACACGGACATCCCCGGATGTCCTGTGTGTGCTGACTGACACACACGGACGTCCTGTGTGTACTGAACAGACAGCCCACGTGGGCCTAAATCACCTGAACAGTCCATGGGAAGGGTAAGTGTGCTGAGTCCAAGGACCAATGTGCTGATATGTGTACTGATGGACAGCCACAGACGTCATCTGTGTGCTGACGGACACACACGGACAGCCACAGACGTCCTGTGTGTGCTGGCGGACACCCACGGACGTCCTGTGTGTACTGAACAGATAGCCTACGTGGGCCAAAATCACCCAAACAGTCCACGGGAAAGGCCAGCGTGCAGAGTCAAAGGACCAACGTGCTGATATATGTACTGATGGACAGCCATGAACTTCCTGTGTCTGCAGACGGACAAACACGGACAGCCACGGACGTCCTGTGTATGCTGACGGACACACACGGACGTGCTGTGACTGCTGACGGACACCCATGGACATCCTGTGTCTGCTGACAGACACACACAGACACAGACGGACGTCCTGTGTGTGCTGACGGACAGCCATAAACAGCCACGGACGTCCTGTGTGTGCTGGCAGACACCGACGGATGTCCTGTGTGTACTGAACAGACAGCTTAGGTGGGACAAAATCACCCAAACAGTCCACGGGAAGGGCCAGCGTGCTGAGTCCAAGGACCAACGTTCTGATATGTGTACTGAGGGACAGCCACGGACGTCCCATGTGTGATGACGGACACACACGGACAGCCACGGACGTCCTCTGTGTGCTGGCGGAGACCCACGGACGTCCTGTGTTTACTGAACAGACAGCCCACGTGGGACTAAATCACCCGAACAGTCCAAGGGAAGGGTAAGCGTGCTGAGTCCAAGGACCAACGTGCTGATATGTGTACTGATGGACAGCCACGAACTTCCTGTGTGTGCTGGCGGAGACCCACAGACGTCCTGTGTGTACTGAACAGACAGCCCACGAGGGCCAAAATCAGCCGAACAGTCCACAGGAAGGGTCAGCGTGCGGAGTCAAAGGACCAACGTGCTGATATGTGTACTGATGGACAGCCACGGACGTCCTGTGTGTGCTGACGGACACACACGGACACACAAGGACAGCCACGGACGTCCTGTGTGTGCTGGCGGACACCCACGGACATCCTGTGTGTACTGAACAGATAGCCCACGTGGGCCAAAATCACCCAAACAGTCCACGGGAAGGGCCAGCGTGCAGAGTCCAAGGACCAACGTGCTGATATGTGTACTGATGGACAACAACGAATGTCCTGTGTGTGCTGACGGACACACACGGACAGCCACGGACGTCCTGTGTATGCTGACGGACACACACGGACGTCCTTTGTATGCTGACAGACACCCACGGACGTCCTGTGTGTGCTGACAGACACACAAGGACACACACGGACGTCCTGTGTGTGCTGACGGACAGCCACAAACAGCCGTCCTGTGTATACTGGCGGACACCCACGGACGTCCAGTGTGTACTAAACAGACAGCCCACGTGGGATAAAATCACCCAAACAGTCCACGGGAAGGGCCAGCGTGCTGAGTCCAAGTACCAACGTTCTGATATGTGTACTGAGGGACAGCCACGGACGTCCCGTGTGTGATGACGGACACACGCGGACAGCCACAGACGTCCTGTGTGTGCTGGCGGAGACCCACGGACGTCCTGTGTTTACTGAACAGACAGCCCACGTGGGCCTAAATCACCCGAACAGTCCAAGGGAAGGGTAAGCGTGCTGAGTCCAAGGACCAACGTGCTGATATGTGTACTGATGGACAGCCACGGACGTCCTGTGTGTGCTGACGGACACACACGGACACACAAGGACAGCCACGGACGTCCTGTGTGTGCTGGCGGACACCCACGGACATCATGTGTGTACTGAACAGATAGCCCACGTGGGCCAAAATCACCCAAACAGTCCACGGGAAGGGCCAGCGTGCAGAGTCCAAGGACCAATCTACTGATATGTGTACTGATGGACAACAACGAACGTCCTGTGTGTGCTGACGGACAAACACGGACAGCCACGGACGTCCTGTGTATGCTGACGGACACACACGGACGTCCTGTGTATGCTGACGGACACCCACGGACGTCATGTGTGTGCTGACAGACACACATGGACACACACGGACGTCCTGTGTGTGCTGACGGACAGCCACAAACAGCCACGGACGTCCTGTGTGTGCTGGCGGACACCCACGGACGTCCAGTGTGTACTAAACAGACAGCCCACGTGGGATAAAATCACCCAAACAGTCCACGGGAAGGGCCAGCGTGCTGAGTCCAAAGACCAACGTGCTGATATGTGTACTGAGGGACAGCCACGGACGTCCTGTGTGTGCTGACGGACACAGATGGACACACACGGACAGCCACAGATGTCCTATGTGTGTTGGCGGACACCCACGGACGTCATGTGTGTACTGAACAGACAGCCCACGAGAGCCAAAATTACCCGAACAGTCCACAGGAAGGGTCAGCGTGCGGAGTCAAAGGACCAACGTGCTGATATGTGTACTGATGGACAGCCACAGACGTCATGTGTGTGCTGACAGACACACACGGACACACACGCACAGCCACAAATGTCCTGTGTTTGCTGACGGACACACACGGACGTCCTGTGTGTGCTCACGGACACCAACAGATATCCTGTGTGTACTGAACAGACAGCCCACATGGGCCAAAATCACCCAAACAGTCCACGGGAAGGGCCAGCGTGCTGATATGTATACTGATGGACAGCCACGGACGTCCTGTGTGTGCTGACGGACACACACGGACCGCCACGGACGTCTTGTGTGTGCTGGTGGACACCAACGGACGTCCTGTGTGTACTGAACAGATAGCCCACGTGGGCCAAAATCACCCAAACAGTCCACGGGAAGGGCCAGCGTGCAGAGTCCAAGGACCAACGGGCTGATATGTGTACTGATGGACAGCCACAGACGTCCTGTGTGTGCTGACGGACACACACGTACAGGCACCGACGTACTGTGTATGCTTACGGACACACACGAACGTCCTGTTGGTGCTGACCGACACCCACGAACGTCCTGTGTGTGCTGACAGACACACACGGATGTCCTGTGTGTGCTGACAGACAGCCACAAACAGCCCCGGACGTCCTGTGTGTGCTGGTGGACACTCATGGACGTCCTGTGTGTACTGAACAGACAGCCCACTTGGGATAAAATCACCCAAACAGTCCACGGGAAGGGCCAGCGTGCTGAGTCCAAGGACCAACGTGCTGATATGTGTACTGAGGGACAGCCACGGACGTCCTGTGTGTGCTGACGGACACAGACGGACACACACGGACAGCCACGGACGTCCTGTGTATGCTGGCGGACACCCAGGGACGTCCTGTGTGTACTGAACAGACAGCCCACGGGGGCCAAAATTACCCGAACATGCTGATATGTGTACTGAACAGACAGCCCACGGGGGCCAAAATTACACAGACAGACACACACGGACACACACGCACTGCCACGAACGTCCTGTGTGTGCTGACGGACACACACGGACGTCCTGTGTGTGCTGACGGACACCCACAGACGTCCTGTGTGTACTGAATAGACAGCCCACGTGAGCCAAAATCACCCAAACAGTCCACGGGAAGGGCCAGCGTGCTGAGTCCAAGGACCAACGTGCTGATATGTGTACTGATGGACAGCCACAGACGTCATGTGTGTGCTGACGGACACACACGTACAGCCACGGACGTCATGTGTATGCTTACAGACACACACGAACGTCCTGTGTGTGCTGACCGACACCCACGAACGTCTTGTGTGTGCTGACAGACACACACGGACACACACGGATGTCCTGTGTGTGCTGACAGACAGCCACAAACAACCCCAGACGTCCTGTGTGTGCTGGCGGACACCCATGGACGTCCTGTGAGTACTGAACAGACAGCCCACTTGGGACAAAATCACCCAAACAGTCCACAGGAAGGGCCAGCATGCTGAGTCCAAGGACCAATGTGCTGATATGTGTACTGAGGGACAGCCACGGACGTCCTGTGTGTACTGACGGACACAGACAGACACACACGGACAGCCACGGACGTTCTGTGTGTGCTGGCGGACACCCACGAACGTCCTGTGTGTACTGAACAGACAGCCCACGTGGGATTAAATCACCCAAACAGTCCACGGGAAGGGCCAGCGTGCTGAGTCCAAGGACCAACGTGCGGATATGTGTACTGAGGGACAGCCACAGACATCCTGTGTGTGCTGATGGACACAGACGGACACACACGGACAGCCACAGACGTCCTGTGTGTGCTGTGCTGACGGACACACACGGACAGCCACAGACGTCCTGTGTGTGCTGGCGGACATCCACGGACGTCCTGTAAGACCCGTTCCTGGTCTCTCAACCTAACTGGATACGAATGCTTACTTATTAATTTCTTTGCTTGTCTGATTCATTCTAAGTCTTTTCTTTACTAAGTCATATTCGAATATGAGGTTCATAAACAAAGGGATAGATTGCACAGCGGAATAATAATGTATACACTTTGTATTACTTAGAAACATGAGATTCAATACACAACTTCTTAACAGTCTCATAGACAATCACTAGTTCATCCCTAGCATCATCCTACCACACGTTACAGAGTCTCTCACTGAGCGAGCCTTCACGGCTCCTTGGCTTGACCAAATCCATCCTTAGTTCCTTAAACCACAACCAGATAAGCATTAATCATAACCGAGAATAGAACGAATTGATTCTACAATGCTTGGCTTGGTTCCTAGAACTTAGATAAACCTCAGTCAACATAATCATAAAACGTATGAACCTACCTACCGTATCCTAAGTCATTCAACCAACCACCTCTTGACTTAGACTCAGATAGATCATCCAGAATAGATAAACAGAACACACGAACAGATCCAGATCGTCCCCAAAGACAAATCCGTCTAACCAGATAGAATCTAGGTGAGACCGGCCAATGGAGTCCGGCTCAATGGCCCAACGGACTCCCTTACCTGATCCGGCCTTAGGCCTGGATCCAATCGGCCGAGTAAGCCTCAACCCTAATCCGGAAGGCTTAGCAACCGGTCAGACCTTGCGACTCTACCTTGGCTTAGACAAACCGTGACCTTGTCTTAACTAGACAATCCATAAGGATCGGTCCTAACCTGTTCCGAAAGACACCGTTTGGAACATGTACCCTTTGGCCATTCGTGCCTCTTGGACATTCATGACTCTTGAAAACTCGTGCCCTTTGGGTCATTCCCAACCGTTTGTCCTAACCGCCCAGTCTTGGTGCAATCGGATCATCCCACTAACCGACCCGTGTCTAGGCTAGCGGTTTGATTATGTCCGGCCAAAGTCTAGGGACGTGTCCCTTGGACTCAACCAACACAACCTTTCGTGTTTAACCAGAGAGAAGAGAAGAGAAACGAATTGAAACAGATAAGGAGAGCCGGATGGGACTTAGGAACCGAGCATAGCCGCGGTGCGGTTATGGGAACCGAAATTCGCACTGTCGATTTCTGTTTAAATAAGGAAACTAGGAAAACCCTAATTTCCGAGAGGACCCGGATATCTGTTAATTACCACACGTCAAGCAATCAGACCACGAGAATAACAACGATAAAAGTAAGAAATCGAAAAGAGAGAGCAAAGTAGATCTTTATTCTGAATCTGTGTATTAGCGTTACAACAAGGTATAAGCCGGGGCTCGAGAGCTGTCGGCGAGATTCCTAGTTCTAGCAACCCTAAGACGGCTAAACCTAATTGAGTCGCAGCTCGAAATAACAAAAACGGAAAATTGCCTAAATTGCTCTAAGTGCTAAGTTTGCTCTGAAAAAGTTCTCTCTCCTTGCTCCTCGCCTAGGACTCCTTATATACTAGCTCCAAGGTCGGTTTACGCTTTTACTCTTCTGCCCTTAAGCCGTCATAGCACAAAAATGGAGATATTCCATTTTTCCCGATCTTCACAATTATCTTCAAAACTTCCGTATTTATCCGCGGAAACTTGACATTTATCCTTCCTCGTGGGCCAAGCGTGAACCATGCTGTGGTTCACGGGCTTTTGGTTAGGAAAAATCGTAGGATGGGCCTCGAGTCGTGTTTTAGGTCCCTTTGGGCCGTCTTCCGACTCGACACGTTTACTACGAGTTTTCTGTGGTTTCTAATCCGCGAAGTTTTATCGATGAATTAGAATAGCGGGAAACATGGACTGATCTTGCTACGGTCTTCGGGAGATAGCATTCGAAGGTTTGACGAGAATGCAAGGACTGGTGTCGTATCGATGTTCGGAAAGGTTCAATCGCTACACAGCGACCGAACTTTGGCTCGAGCCCGGTCGCTACGTAGCGACCGAGCGAGACGAGTGCTCGGTCGCTACGTAGCGACCGAGCTTTGGCTCGAGCTCGGTCGCTACGTAGCGACCGAGCTTTGGCTCGAGCTCGGTCGCTACGTAGCGACCGAGCGGGATGATCGCTCGGTCGCTACGTAGCGACCGAACTTTGGCTCGAGCTCGGTCGCTACGTAGCGACCGAGCGGGACGATCGCTCGGTCGCTACGTAGCGACCGAGCTTTGGCTCGAGCTCGGTCGCTACGTAGCGACCTGTTTCGAGCCTTCGTCGGACATCTCGATTCTTTTTTTTCGAAAAGTACTCTTCGGAGAAATTCTTACTTTCTTCCTCGGATGTTTTGGATGTTAAATTTGTCGTAACCGTTTTTGACCCCAACAGTTAGCCCCCCAGCCCGTTTAGAGTCGTGACTCTAGCGGGTGGATAGGTGATTTTGACAAGGTTAAGTGTATTAGACGAAATTTACATTTAAAATTCCGCGGAAAAAAGTTGTCGAGACGACATTCCGAACCCATACTTCTATAAGTAGTGAGCTCTTGTCATTCATTTTCTTCACACCTTCCCTTCTTCATTTCTTTAAAACCTCTCTAGTCTCATAACTTTCCTATCAACATGTCTTCCTCCCAAGGTGATAAGAAAGATTCCGACGTCGAGATGGGTGAGGCCACTTCTCCGGCTCCGATTCCAACTTCTCCGGCGGAAGTGCCGGCTTGTGTTGCCGGTCATCTTTCTTTCCAAGAGAAACTAGTTCGTCGTCAAGCCGAGAAAGAACTAGCTCAAACTGGCTCCGAGTTTCCGTCTTCTTCTGCGCAGGTCGTTGCCCCGTGTCATGAGACCGACGTCGCGGCTCCTCTCCCGCAAGTCCCACCTGCGGGATCTTCCACGACTCCGATCCTCGTCGAGGACAAAGAGAAAGCCACTGACTCTATGCCTCCGCCTCCAGCCAGAAAAGAAATCGTTCTGGCATTGCGTGCTCCTAGCGCTGTCCTGGCTACTCAGCCTAAGAGTCGGAAGAGGAAACTTGCCAAGAGCGGTGACGGGGAGACTTCGCAGCAAGGTGGGTCGAGCCTAGCGTCGGGACTTCGCGGAAAGGTTTGTTTCTTGTTTGAATTCTCGATCGTCTTTCGTGCATTCTTTTCACGGACTTAGTCTAACCAATTTTTACCGTTCGCAGTTCATATCGTTGATCGATGGGATGATCAGCGAATGTGGTTCTGAGACCAGTCGCCTTTCCGGGGAGTTGGTGGAGCTTCAGGGCAGATGGTCTGAAACCGAGGCTATGTTGACGGCTGTCGGGAACTCTCACTCTGCGAAAGTGTCGAAGCTCGAGGTTGCGATAGGAGAGCTTGAGAGGGACCTTGGGAAGATGGCGAGTTCCTTGCTTAAGGAAAAGAAGGCCAGGAAGGCCAAATCCTCGGAGGTGCGCCGACTCCAGCGTCAGATCGAGAGTGACGCGGGACTAGCGCGTCGCGGGATCCAAGAGGCTACGGATGCTCTTCGTGCGGTGTTTCAAGCTCGCTTGGCAAAGATTTCTGCTTCCCTGGGTTCCCTCGAGTGTATTCGGAGCAGGGATTTCGCTTTGGCGACGATTGAGGGCGGGATGGCCGTAGTTCGGTCGTTCCAAAGTGAGACTCCCCCGACCTTGGAGGCCGAAGAGGCCCGGCTGTCCGGCTGCAAGGGAGATATGGCGGGCGAGGATGGAGATTTCGGTCTCATCCTGGCCGACCTGAAATCCGCGTGCTTCCTTCTGACGTGTTCAGAAGACCCAGAGGGGAAAGACCCGATGGTCGGAGAGAACGGAAGCGACGCGGCTCCAGGCTCGGACGAGGCAGCGGGTGAAGAGGGGGCGTAAGTTCTGAGGGCGACTTGGGTTAGATCTCTTGCGAGAGATTTTTTTTATGTTTTTATGTTTCGGCCTTGAATGGCCTTGTTTGTATTTCGGGACTGGCCGTGTGTGGCTTTGAATCCCTGCCGCTCCGCGGCTTTATAATATGATAATCGGATAACGCTTTTTATGAATTTGTGAATAGTGGGGAGGAAGGTGATGAGTTGTCGTCTCATATCCTTCTTCAATTGTGAAATGTTTTATTCGAGACCTGTTTCGAGAGTTCTTCCGCGAGATGTGAACTCTGCGGGGGTGCTGAAGGTATCGAACGTAAACATAGAGGCGTGGTTTAAGAATCTCCTAGGTTTACTTTCGGTTTAAGGATTGTGCGGTGACTAACCGGCTATCGTTTTTCCTGTCGCGATTTCTTCCTGATTCGTATCGATGTAAAGTCCGCGAAAAGTTCTCGGCTTATACGACTTGTTTGATACGAATCGAGCATCTCTCCGGAGACCGGAAGTGCTAGACCAAAATTTTGGATTTCTTTTATAGCGCTATTATCCTTGTGTCGGATGTAAGAGAGTCATCTCCGTGAGATGTCTATGTCTGTTTAGGACGTTTATGAGTTCGATGTGATCAGCATCGGACTTGGTGGCGTGTGCCGTTGTTTTGATTATTTTGCGCAAAATAAATGTTAATGTGTGCATGTATGTGTCTTTTTGCGGAGATTTCGTTTGCTCGGAAGAAACCAACTTTGAGGCATCTTTTGCGATGTCTCGCGATGCTAAAGGTTGATTCTCCCAAGCGGCCGACTGATTTCCGAAGACCTCGTTGCGATTTTGCGGGTGAGGATGTTTTGATAAGTCGAAAACACCAAAAGTGTGGTAAGAAGTTTTTCGATTTTTTTTTGGGAGTATACGAGTATACGTACCCACTCCCCCCCCCTTTTTTAATGAGGGGGGACAGCTGAATTTGCCTTTCGGCAAACTGCCTACGTACTCCTTGCGGAGATCAAGCCGTCTCGTAGTTCAGTGATTGCGAGTTGGTTTGTTTAGTGATAGTATTTTTTGAGATGAATCGCATTCCAGGTTCTAGGGATTTTTATGCCCTGCATGTTGGCTATTTCGTAAGAACCTGGTCGGACGACTTTTTCGATTTTATAGGGACCTTCCCAGTTTGCTCCGAGTTTTCCCGCGTTTCGTTCAGCGGTGTTTTGGAAGACTTTGCGAAGGACCAGATCTCCCTGATTGAACCTACGATTCCGTACGTTGGAATTATAGTATCTTGCAGCGGCGTGCTGGTAGTTTTGAATTCGGATGAGCGCTCGATCCCGGCGTTCGTTAATGAGGTCGAAGTCGTCCAAGAGCATAGCATTGTTGAGTTCCCCTCGTTCAGGTAAGAACCTTCTTCGAACACCGGGAAATTCTACTTCTGCGGGAATCATGCACTCCGTGCCGTATACCAGGGCGAAGGGAGTTTCTCCCGTTGCTCGCCTTGGGGTGGTACGGTGAGACCAGAGGACTCCCTCGAGTTCGTCGGCCCATCTACCTTGTTGATTGTTTCAGCCTGTCCGTTGCACTGCGGATATCTGGGAGTTGACTTGTTGAGTCGTATCTTCCACTTTTCGCAGAATGCCTCGAATCGGGTGGAAATGAATTGAGACCCGTTATCGGTTACGATTTCGTAAGGAACTCCATGCCTACAGATGATGTTTCTCCATACGAAATTCTCGACTTGGACGTCTTTTATACTTGCGTACGAGTCCGCCTCTACCCATTTTGAGAAAAAATCGGTAAGGACTAGGAGGAAACGCTTTTGCTTTGAATTATGCAGAGGTCCGACAATATCCATGGCCCAGCGCATAAAGGGATAAGGCGATGTGATGGAGGAAAGAACTTCGGCCGGTTGTCGGATAGTTGGCGCATGCCTTTGGCATTTTTTGCATTTTCGTGCGAATTTCTCGCAATCTCCGATCATTGTTGGCCAATAGTATCCGCGGCGTTTGATTTTCACGGCTAGTGATCTTCCGCCGGAATGGTTGCCGCATGAGCCGGAATGTATTTCCTCCATTACTTTCCTCGCCTTTTCTCCTTCCAGGCACGTCAGGAGTGGTCCGGAGAATCTCCATTTGTAGATTTCGCCGTCCACTGTTACGTAGCGTGCGGCCTGTGTTTGGATCTTGCGAGCTGCCCATTTTTCGGCGGGCAGTTGCCCGTCGATAATGTAGTCTCGAATCGTCTGAAGCCATGGGGTATCAAAGCCGTAATCAGATTGCTCCGATGGTGGTTGTATCGTAATTTCTTCTTCCTCGTCATCTTGACCCTCTATGAGATTGACAACGACTGGTGGTCCGATACTCGGATGTTCGATGAATTCGACCGGATTACACTTTTGAGTCCTGGATCGGAACTTGATGCTAAGGCCGCGAGGGCGTCCGCCTGGACATTCTCGGAACGGGGGATCCGGGTAAGGGCGAAACAGTCGAAGTCTTTAGCTAGACCTTGGACCAGTTTGAGGTACGCGTCCATCCGTTCGTCTCTGGCTTCATACTCTCCGCTGAATTGACTGGCCACTAACTGGGAGTCGCAGTAGGCATGGAGATTACGTATTTTTAAGCCGTGAGCCAAACGTAGACCTGCGATTAATGCTTCGTATTCGGCCTCGTTGTTTGAGGCATGGAATTCCAGCCTGAACGATTGTTCCAAGATCTCGCTCGTTGGAGATGTGAGACGGATCCCGATACCTGATCCTTGCTTGGATGAGGATCCGTCGACGTGGAGGAGCCAGGTGGAATTTGGTTCCTCATTGGTTATTGCTCCCGTTGGAAGTTCGACCAAGAAGTCTGCGAGCACTTGTGATTTTGCGCTCGTCCTTGGTCGGTATTCGATGTCATACTCGCTCAACTCGACCGCCCACTTAGCCAATCGACCTGATTGACTTGGGCTATGCAAAATTGTCCGTAAGGGAAAAGTCGTGAGGATGACAATCGTGTGGGATTGGAAATATGGTCTTAGTTTTCGGGCCGATGTTACGACCGCGCATGCCAATTTTTCCATCAATGGATACCTAGATTCGGCATCCAGCAAGGTTTTGCTTATGTAGAAAATAGGTTTCTGCTCTCCGCGTTCTTCCCTGATCAGGACTCCGCTTACGGCCGTTGCCGACACCGCGATGTACAAGAATAAAGGCTCCCCTTCCACGGGTTTTGCGAGGACTGGAGGAGTAGCTAAATAACGCTTCAGCTGTTGGAAGGCGTTTTCGCACTCTTCCGACCATTCGAATTTTTTATTTCCTCGCAGGACGTCGTAGAAGGGCAGGCACTTATCTGTTGATCGTGAAATAAATCGGTTAAGTGCTGCGATTCTGCCGGTCAGTCTTTGGACCTCCCGCTTGTTCTTTGGTGAAGCCATCTCGATTAGTGCGTTGATCTGTTTTGGATTTGCTTCGATGCCGCGGTTGGTGACCAAGTAGCCGAGGAATTCTCCTGATGCCACGGCGAATCTACATTTCGTCGGGTTGAGCTTCATGTTATGGGAGTTTAGTTGTGCAAAGCATTCTTCGAGATGTGACACGTGATCTCTTGCTTTGAGGGATTTGACGAGCATGTCGTCGATATAAACTTCCATCGTTTTTCCGAGTTGTTTGGAGAACATTCGGTTCACGAGTCGTTGGTAAGTTGCTCCAGCGTTTTTGAGGCCGAAGGGCATTACCTTATAGCAATAAGTTCCGCGATCGGTAATGAACACAGTCTTCTCACGATCGTCGGGATTCATCCTAATTTGATTATAACCTGAGAAGGCATCCATGAAGGATAAGAGTTCGTTGCCCGCTGTTGCTTCTACCAATCGATCGATATGTGGTAGAGGGAAGCTATCCTTTGGACATGCCTTGTTTAGGTCGGTAAAATCTACGCAAACTCGCCACTTCCCATTTTTCTTTTTGACTACTACGGGGTTGGCGAGCCAGTCCGGGTATCTTACTTCCGTTATCGACCCAACTTTAAGCAGTTTTTCGACCTCATCGTTTACTGCGGCAGCACGTTCGGGTCCCAGCTTCCGTCTTTTCTGTTTGACGGGTTTGAATGTTGGGTCGATATTCAGCTCTTGACATGTTATGTTAATGTCGATTCCTGGCATATCTTCCGCAGCCCATGCGAAAGTATTAAGGTTCTTTTTAAGACAGGTTATGAGTTCTGTCCTTAAAGGCTCGTGGAGATTGGCTCCAATCTCGACGCAGCGTTCTGGGAAGGCTTCGTCGAGACAGATCGTTACCACGGGTTCACATGTTGGCTCGCGTTTTTCATCTAGAGCCGCGATGATACGAGATTGCCAGAAGAATTCTGCTGAATCCTGACTTCGCGTATCTTTGCTGGAGGTCTTTTTCTCCGCTCTCTTAGGAGTAATTTCGAGGATCGGTCTCTTTCGTTTTAGTTCCGCGGCGAAATAAACCTGCGAAACTCTTGGATTTCCCCAGATTACCTCGACTCCGTTAGGGGTCGGGAACTTGAGACAAAGATGGTAGGTTGATGGGATTGCGCGCATGGTGTTTAGCCATGGCGTCCCCATGATAACGTTGTAAGATGCGGGGCGGTCAACGACTAGAAACTTTGTGATGTTCGTCACGGTTCCGGCTTTGACAGCGAGTCTAATCGATCCATAGGCCATGGTCGTTTCCCCAGAAAGCCCTAGCAGTAGTGGGCTTGGGTATTTCGCGATCTCGGATTGACTGATCCCCATCTTTTCAAGAGTGTCTTTGAAGATGAAATCGGCCGAGCTTCCGGTATCGATTAGTACTCTAGCGACGTCGATATCTCGAATCATCAACTCGATAACAAGGAGATCGTTTCGAGGTTTGGCTCGATCGATCGTTTCTCCCCCCTTGAATGAGATGACGTTCGCGCACGTCGAATCTCGCATGTCGTTCCTGATCGTTGAGTGGCTTTTGCGGGTTAGATTGATCCGTAAGTCCCCCTCCTTCTAGCGCCAAACTGTGGGAACCGAAATTCGCACTGTCGATTTCCGTTTAAATAAGGAAACTAGGAAAACCCTAATTTCCCAGAGGACCCGGATATCTGTTAATTACCACACGTCAAGCAATCAGAACACGAGAATAACAACGATAAAAGTAAGAAATCGAAAAGAGAGAGCAAAGTAGATCTTATTCCGAATCTGCGTATGAGCGTTACAACAAGGTATAAGCCTGGGCTCGAGAGCTGTCGGCGAGATTCCTAGTTCTAGCAACCCTAAGACGGCTAAACCTAATTGAGTCGCAGCTCGAAATAACAAAAACGGAAAATTGCCTAAATTGCTCTAAGTGCTAAGTTTGCTCTGAAAAAGTTCTCTCTCCTTGCTCCTCGCCTAGGACTCCTTATATACTAGCTCCAAGGTCGGTTTACGCTTTTACTCTTCTGCCCTTAAGCCGTCATAGCACAAAAATGGAGATATTCCATTTTCCCGATCTTCACAATTATCTTCAAAACTTCCGTATTTATCCGCGGAAACTTAACATTTATCCTTCCTCGTGGGCCAAGCGTGAACCATGCTGTGGTTTACGGGCTTTTGGTTAGGATAAATCGTAGGATGGGCCTCGAGTCGTGTTTTAGGTCCCTTTGGGCCGTCTTCCGACTCGACACGTTTACTACGAGTTTTCCGCGGTTTCTAATCCGCGAAGTTTTATCGATGAATTAGAATAGCGGGAAACATGGACTGAGCTTGCTACGGTCTTCGGGAGATAGTATTCGAAGGTTTGACGAGAATGCAAGGACTGGTGTCGTATCGATGTTCGGAAAGGTTCAATCGCTACACAGCGACCGAACTTTGGCTCGAGCCCGGTCGCTACGTAGCGACCGAGCGAGACGAGTGCTCGGTCGCTACGTAGCGACCGAGCTTTGGCTCGAGCTCGGTCGCTACGTAGCGACCGAGCGGGACGATCGCTCGGTCGCTACGTAGCGACCGAGCTTGGCCGAGCTCGGTCGCTACGTAGCGACCGAGCGGGACGATCGCTCGGTCGCTACGTAGCAACCGAGTTTTGGCTCGAGCTCGGTCGCTACGTAGCGACCGAGCGGGACGATCGCTCGGTCGCTACGTAGCGACCGAGCTTGGCTGAGCTCGGTCGCTACGTAGCGACCGAGTGGGACGATCGCTCGGTCGCTACGTAGCGACCGAGCTTTGGCTCGAGCTCGGTCGCTACGTAGCGACCGAGCGGGACGATCGCTCGGTCGCTACGTAGCGACCGAGCTTGGCTGAGCTCGGTCGCTACGTAGCGACCGAGCGGGACGATCGCTCGGTCGCTATGTAGCGACCGAGCTTGGCTTAGCTCGGTCGCTACGTAGCGACTGAGCGGGACGATCGCTCGGTCGCTACGTAGCGGCCGAGCTTTGGCTCGAGCTCGGTCGCTACGTAGCGACCTGTTTCGAGCCTTCGTCGGACATCTCGATTCTTTCTTCCGTAAAGCTTTTTCGTAAGAAAGAGTCTTTTTTCGAAAAGTACTCTTCGGAGAAATTCTTACTTTCTTCCTCGGATGTTTTGGATGTTAAATTTGTCGTAACCGTTTTTGACCCCAACAGCGGTCGCATGGACCGTCCGTTCGGTCTGATAGAGCCACGGCCCATCACATACCTTGTGAACCACGTCTGGGTTCTCCATGCTCTTCTCCTTGTCTTGATCTTCCATTCTTGACCGGAGTTACTTCTCAAACGATCAGTCGCCGGAACACAACACCACTACAATCGGCCTTTCTCTTGGCCGGAACTCTCTCTTTCTCTCTTTTTTTCTCTCTACGTTTTTCTCTGAGTATTTTACTCTGGAATTGGATATTGAAATCGACCAGAGAGCCCCCATATTTATAGAAAACGAGGGGGTAAGTCTTGCCCCACGAACAGGCACGACTTGCTAGCGAATGGGCACCGTCGGCCAAGGGTTGTCCCCTTTCGGCCACTTGCATCCCTTCGCCCTTTCTGATTGGGTTTGGGGTCGGTCACAAGCCCAACCCACGCCCCAGGCCTCCTGGACTTAGCCCACGGCCTTGTCCAAAGACGCAACAGCCCATGGCGTCATGGCCGGACCTCACAGCCCGCCACTGACCCGGACCCGGACCATCGGCCTAAAGCCCGTCTAGCTGAGATGAGCTGACTCTCAGCTGTCTCAGCTGAATGAGCTAGTAGTCCAGCTAGTGGAGCTGACTTAGTAGGGACTGAGCTGGAGTGAACTGAACCTAGCTTCATTGAGCTGGCCGAGCTACTCGTCCCCTTTGTCCAGTTACCGTCTTACTCGTCCTAGCTGTCTCTTAGCTTGTATAAGGTTAAGTCTAAGTTTCCTTATGTCCTTAACCTTCTTTCTCGACCATGGAATGCTTGCCTTGATGTCCTAAGACTGGCTTGCACGTTTCCTAGAACCATGGCCGTCCCAACAATCCTATTCAGGATTGAGGGCGTGACAAGTCTCCCCCCCCCCTTGGGATGGATTCGTCCTTGAATCCGAATCGAATGCTTCCTCGGAAACAAACTGATCCAACCACTCTGGGTACTCTGCTTTCATTCTAGCTTCGGTTTCCCAAGTGATTATATCCTGACCATTACAGCCCCAGACGACCTTGACCATCTGGACCGTCTTCTTCCTTATTGCTTTTTCCATCCTATCTATGATTCGAACTGGCCTCGTTTCCAAGGTTAGGTTCTTACCAAGATCGTCTGGAATGGCAGGAAGAGCGATGTCTTGGTCCATCAAACATTTCCGAAGTTGGGAGACGTGGAACACATTATGAAATGCGTCCATCTTGGTCGGCAAGTCCAACTTGTAGGCCACCATCCCAACTCTTTCAATGACCTTGAACACCCCCAAGTATCTCGGATCTAACTTTCGTCTTCCGGAAATCCGGACTCGTCCTTTGAAGGTAATCATTTTTAGATACACAAAGTCACCTACTTGAAACTCGAGATCTTTCCTTTTTCGATCTGCATAGTTCTTTTGGCGGTCTTGTGCCTGTCTCATCTTGTCCCTCAAGAACTTGATCTTGTCGGTTGTCTCTTCGACAATCTCCGGACCAATCATGCTGCGTTCCCCAACTTGGGTCCAGCATAAGGGTGTCCTGCATTGATGCCCATACAGAGCTTTGTATGGCGACATGCAAATACTACTATGGAAGCTATTGTTGTAAGCAAATTCTACCAGAGGTAGATGTTTCTCCCAGGAATCACCCCAGTCTAGAACACTTGCTCGCAACATATCTTCCAATGTCTGGATCGTTCGTTCAGACTGTCCATCCGTCTGTGGGTGATAGGCTGTACTCATGTTCACTCATGTTCCTAAAGCCTTTTGGAAAGCCCTCCAGAAGTAAGATGTGAACCTTGAATCCCTATCTAAAACTATGCTTGCCGGCACACCATGTAGTCGGACGATCTCATCAATGTACTTACGTACAATCTGATCTACCTCATCCGACTTTTTGATAGCCTGGAAGTGTGCTGATTTGGTCGGGCGATCAACCACAACCCAAACCGCATCTTTCTTACTCCTCGTGGTAGGGAACCCAGTCACAAAGTCCATTGTGATGTGATCCCATTTCCATTCCGGAATAGGCAAGCTTTGCAATAACCCACTAGGCACTTGATGTACTGCTTTGATGAGTTGGCAAGTGGAACACTTGGCCACCCACTCCGCGACATCTGCGTTCATACGGATCCAATGATAGAACTTCTTAAGGTTCTGGTACATCTTGGTCGCACCAGGATGAACCGAGAATCTGGACTTATGAGCCTCCCTCATAATCTCTTCCTTTAGACTTCAATCATTAGGAACACTGATCCGACCGTTTACTAGGATGGTACCATCCTTTGCAGTTTGGTACTCCGTCCTATCATTCTGAGAAACCTTGTTCAGGTTCTCGTCCTGACCTTGAGCCAACCGAATTCGGGTAAGCAGGTCGGCCTGATTGACCGCCTCTAATCCGAGTGGTTCAGACTCTTTGGTTGATGCGTTCAACCGTAGGGCACAAACCATACCGTCCAGGTCGTCCGCTTCTCGTTCGGCTGATACGTCGGCCCTTCTCCGGCTCAAGGCATCTGCGACCAGATTAGCCTTTCCCGGATGATTGGTGATATCCAGATCGTAATCAGCTACAAACTCCATCCACCTTCTCTGCCTTAAGTTTAACTCAGGCTGGATGAATATATACTTAAGACTCTTATGGTCCGTAAGTATCTGAACCTTGGCACCATATAAGTATGATCGCCAAATCTTTAAGGCGAATACTACTGCAGCCATTTCAAGGTCATGGGTGGGGTAATTTCCCTCATGTTTTCTCAACTGCCTTGACGGATAGGCGATGAACTTCCCATGCTGGGTTAATACGCAACCTAGTCCTGTTATGGACGCGTCCGTATAAACTTCATAGGGTTGGTCAGCCTCTGGAAGAACCAAAATGGGTGCGCTAGTCAGCTTTTTCTTAAGCGCGGAAAAACATTTCCCACACTGCTCAGACCATGTGAACTTAACGTCCTTCCCGGTCAACCGTGTCATAGGCTGAGCCAAGCTTGTGAATCCTTTTACAAACTTTCTATAATAACCTGCCAGCCCTAGGAAGCTTCTGACTTCCGTGGCACTGCCTGGTCGAGGCCAATCCTTGATTGCCCTGATCTTCTCTGGATCCACCGAGACGCCCTCACCGGACACAATGTGGCCAAGAAACCCAATGCTCTTCTGCCAAAAACTGCATTTACTGAGTTTTGCATAGAGCTTGCGTTCCCGTAATCGTTCCAGCACGGCTCTCAGGAGTTTCCGATGAGATTCCTCATCCTTGGAGTAAATCAGGATATCATCAATGAAGATGATCACTGATTCGTCCAGGAAGTCTCGGAACACACTGTTCATCATTTTCATGAATGCAGCAGGCGCATTGGTCAGACCGAATGGCATAACCACAAACTCGTAGTGGCCGTACCTGGTCCGGAATGCTGTCTTTCTAATATCGTTTGGCTCTATAGGGATCTGATGATACCCTGAGGCCAAGTCAATCTTAGAAAACCACTTGGCTCCTTTGAGTTGATCCAACAACTCGTCTATTCTGGGCAACGGGTACTTGTTCTTCACAGTAACCCAGTTCAACCCTCGATAGTCAATACACAGACGCATGCTACCATCCTTCTTTTTCACAAAGAGGACTGGTGAACCCCAAAGAGAGCTACTTGGACGTATGAACCCCTTGTCCAGCAATTCTTCTAATTGCTTCTTTAGCTCGGCCATCTCGGCCGGAGCCATTCGATACGGACTCTTGGACAGCGGAGCTGTCCCTGGTTCTAGTTCAATCGTAAATGGATCCGACCTATCAGGGGGGACACCCTGTAGCGAACGGTACACATCTGGGAACTCAGACACCAACGGGTCCTCAGATAGATCTTTCTGATCATCAGACCTGCCGTGCTCCATAGTGGTAATTGTGGTCAAATATGCTTCACAACCCTGTCTAAGCATCCGTTCTGCTCGGAATGCTGACACCACTACTCTATTCAGAGCCGGACTCATATTCAGACTTTGGTACTGGATCGGGTGAGGTCCAGTCTCCAACCGTACACATCCTCTGTGGCAGTAGAGAGTGGCCCGATACTTTCCCAACCAATCCATGCCTAGGATCACATCGTGACTCTGTAGGTGCAACACAATCAGATATACAGGCAGATTTTTCTCCTGGATCATTACCGGGATATTAGTCATGAGTAGTGAGTGCATGATTTGCCCACCGGCCGCCCTCACTAGTCTCGAATTATCCCCAGAACAGAGGCAGAACAGACCCTTTCCGACCAGTTCCGGGCTCACAAAACTATGTGTAGCCCCTGTGTCGAAAAGTACGTGGGTTTCAACACCACCAGTCATGAGGGTCCCTATAAGAGACCCACATCAGAATCCCCTAGCCACTCTAGGTTCCAGACCAAGCATTCTATTGAATGTAACAGATAAATTCAGAAATTTCCAGAGATCGAATCAAACGATCCAGAAGCGCCGTCGTCTCGGGACAGCTCATACACCCTTGGTGTTGTGGTCGGCATGCTCTGGGTCGAGTTTCCCGTGTCTCCACAACCCTTCCCTTGTCCTCCTTGCCGCTTAGGGCATTCACTTTGGAAGTGTCCGCTTTGGCCGCAATGGAAACAAGTCCGAGAGCCGCTGCCACTGGATTGGCCCTGAGTCCGGCTTGGTCGAGTGCAATCTCGGATGGAATGATCCAAGCTGCCACATCTCACACAAGCTCCCATGGCTTTCCAGCATTCACCTGGATGGTTCTTACCACACTTGGGACATTCAGGTCGTCCACTAGAGGCCTTGCCTCCGTCAACCTGGTCCCACTTCCTCTTTCGGTCGTTAGTCTTACCCGTCGGGACAGACTGCGACTTCGTCTTAAGCTTGGCTTCTTCAGCCAAGTTAGACACCAAAAGAGCTACACGTTCAACCAGCTCTCCGACGGTGCTGAAGGTGCGGATCGAACAGTGGGTTCTCAGCTCCGGCCTTAAGCCTCGAATGAACCGATGAACCTGGAATGTCTCGTCCTCAAGTTCCCTTCCAACAAACCGTCGGAGCCGGTTGAACTCCTCTTCGTACTCATGTACGGCCCTGCGGATTTGGGTAAGGTCTAGGAATCTACGTTCCAGACGGTCCCAAGCCTCTGCAGGAAAGTATTTGCGGTTGAATTCATCTTCAAAATCCGCAAAACTCTGGAGACTTCCATTGGTGCGCTTGTTCACAGCCAGCCACCAATTATGCGCGTCCCCTTCCAGGAAGTGAACCGCAATGTCTCTCTTGTAATCCTCGGGACAACGAGTTGAGCTGAAGTTTCGGATTAGCCTACTCCTCCACTCGTCTGCCTCAATAGGATCGGTGCTTCCTGAGAAATGCTTCGTCCCTAGACGGGAGATGTGCTGAAGCAAACTCAGATAGTCCACCTTTTTCCCAGTCCTTTCTGGTGGATCAATCTCGATCACCTCGACCATTTCCACAACTGGACCATTGGTGTTGGGGGCGGTCGTAGCCACAGGCATAGCTTGGCCAACCGAGGAGTTCACTAATGGCGTGAACAGTTGGGCCATAGCCGCCACCTGAGTCCCCATTACCTTCATGGCCTCTAACAAGTCCTCTTTGGACAGTGTTGCGGTTACATTGGCCGTACCATTGGCCACTTTCTCACGCTGGCCACCATCACGGTTAGCGTTCGAGGATTCCACTTCCTCATCACTCTCCTGATGTTCCTGACCATCCCGTTGCGTCCCTGTAAGGTTAGCCTGATCAGTTGGCAACACATCTTCAGCGTTAGCCGCGGCCGGATCGGTTTGCAAACTGAACAGATTAGTTCCATCCATGGCCACTTGGCTAGACTGACCGGCCATTCTCTTACTTCTTCGGGACTTTCCCGATTTGCTTTTTCCAGCCTAAGGATTCAGACAATGTTAGTACAAAACATACTAACCATAAACAGAACAAAACAATCCCTAGACTAAGCAATCAAACCTCACCGTGAGACATAATCAGCTGGCTGCGTGTGTGTGTGTGTGTGGACTACATAACCCAACTATCCTAGAATCAAGCATGCTCTGATACCAACTTGTAAGACCCGTTCCTGGTCTCTCGACCCAACTGGATACGAATGCTTACTTATTAATTTCTTTGCTTGTCTGATTAATTCTAAGTCTTTTCTTTACTAAGTCATATTCGAATATGAGGTTCATAAGCAAAGGGATAGATTGCACAGCGGAATAATAATGTATAAACTTTGTATTACTTAGAAACATGAGATTCAATACACAACTTCTTAACAGTCTCATAGACAATCACTAGTTCATCCCTAGCATCATCTAACCACACGTTACACAGCCTCTCACTGACCGAGCCTTCACGGCTCCTTGGCTTGACCAGAACCATCCTTAGTTCCTGAAACCACAACCAGATAAGCATTAATCATAACCAAGAATAGAACGGATTGATTCTACAATGCTTGGCTTGGTTCCTAGAACTTAGAGAAACCTAAGTCAACATAATCATAAAACGTATGAACCTACCTACCGTATCCTAAGTCATTCAACCAACCACCCCTTGACTTAGAATCTGATAGATCGTCCAGAATCGATAAACAGAACACACGAACAGATCCGGATTGTCCCCAAACACCAATCCGTCTAACCGGATAGAATATAGGTGCGACCGGCCAATGGAGTCCGGCTCAATGGCCCAACGGACTCCCTTACCTGATCCGGCCTTAGGCCTGGATCCAATCGGCCGAGTAAGCCACAAGCCTAATCCGGAAGGCTTAGCAACCGGTCAGACCTTGCGACTCTACCTTGGCTTAGAAACCGTGACCTTGTCTTAACTAGACAAGCCATAGGCTGATCCATAAGGATCGGTCCTAACCTGTCCCGAAAGACACCGTTTGGAACATGTACCCTTTGGCCATTCGTGCTCTTGGACACTCAGGACTCTTGACAACTCGTGCCCTTTGGGTCATTCCCAACCGTTCGTCCTAACCGCCCAGTCTTGGTGCGATCGGATCATCCACTAACCGACCCGTGTCTAGGCTAGCGGTTTGATTATGTCCAGCCAAAGTCTAGGGACGTGTTCCTTGGACTCAACCAACACAACCTTTCATGTTTAACCAGAGAGAAGAGAAGAGAAAAGAATTGAAACAGATAAGGAGAGCCGGATGGGACTTAGGAACCGAGCAGAGATGCGGTGCGATCGCATGGACCGTCCGTTCGGTCTGATGGAGCCACGGCCCATCACATACCTTGTGAACCACGTCTCGGTTCTCCATGCTCTTCTCCTTGTCTTGATCTCCCATTCTTGACCGGAGTTAGTTCTCAAACGATCAGAGTCGCCGGAACACAACACCACCACAATCGGCCTTTCTCTTGGCCGGAACTCTCTCTTTCTTTCTCTCTACGTTTTTCTCTGAGTATTTTACTCTGGAATTGGATAATGAAATCGACCAGAGAGCCCCCATATTTATAGAAAACGAGGGGGTAAGTCTTGCCCCATGAACAGGCACGACTTGCTAGCGAGTGGGCACCATCATCCAAGGGTTGTCCCCTTTCGGCCACTTGCATCCCTTCGCCCTTTCTGATTGGGTTTGGGTCGGTCACAAGCCCAACCCACGCCCCAGACCTCCTGGACTTAGCCCACGGCCTTGTCCAAAGACCCAACAGCCCATGGCCTCATGGCCAGACCTCACAGCCCACCACTGACCCGGACCCGGACCATCGGCCTAAAGCCCGGACAGTCCGTCTAGCTGAGATGAGCTGACTCTCAGCTGTCTCAGCTGAGTGAGCTAGTAGTACAGCTAGTGGAGCTGACTTAGTAGGGACTGAGCTGAACCTAGCTTCATTGAGCTGGCCGAGCTACTCGTTGTTGGGTCAAAAACGGTTACGACGGAATTACCACCCGAAAATCCTCGGAGATCGTATTTCCGAGAAGAGATAGTAAAAGAAGAGATGTAATTTTCGTAAAAAAACTAATACGAAGTTTTTACGAAGAAGTATCCTTTGGGATTCAAACCGAACAAAACCAAGCTCGGTCACCACGCATACACGCCGTCCGATCGCTATGCAGCAACCAAACCTGAGCCAAAGCTCGGTCGCTACGTAGCGACCGAGCGACCGTCCCGCTCGGAGAGATACGTAGCGATCGAGCTCGAGTCAAAGCTCGGTCGCTACGTAACGACCGAGCGATCGTCCCGCTCGGTCGCTACGTAGCGACCGAGCTCGAGCTAAGCTTGGCGTACGTAGCAACCAAGCGATCGTCCCACTCGGTCGCTACGTAGCGACCGAGCGATCGTCCCGCTTGGTCGCTACGTAGCGACCGAGCTCGAGCCAAAGCTCGGTCGCTACGTAGTGACGAGCGATCGTCCCGCTCGGTCGCTATGTAGCGCGAGCTCGGCCAAAGCTCGGTCGCTACGTAGCGACCGAGCTCAAGCTAAAGCTCGGGTCGCAAGTAGCGACCGATCAACTCGTCCCGCTCGGTCGCTACATAGCGACCGGGCTCGAGCCAAAGTTCGGTCGCTGTGTAGCGATTGAACCTTTCCGAACATCGATACGACACCAGTCTTTGCATTCTCGTCAAACCTTCGAATACTATCTCCCGAAGACCGTAGCAAGCTCAGTCCATGTTTCCCGCTATTCTAATTCATCGATCAGACTTCGCGGATTAGAAACCGCGGAAAACTCGTAGTAAACGTGTCGAGTCGGAAGACGGCCCAAAGGGACCTAAAACACGACTCGAGGCCCATCCTACAATGTTTCCTAACCAAAAGCCCGTGAACCACAGCATGGTTCACGCTTGGCCCACAAGAAGGATAAATGTCAAGTTTCCGCGGATAAATACGGAAGTTTTGAAGATAATTGTGAAGATCGGGAAAATGGAATATCTCCATTTTATGCTATGACGGCTTAGGGGCAAGAAGAGAAGAGTAAAGCGTAAACCGACCTTGGAGCTAGTATATAAGGAGTCCTAGGCGAGGAGCAGAGAGAGAGCTTTTTCAGAGCAAACTTAGCACTTAGAGCAATTTAGGCAATTTTCCGTTTTTGTTATTTCGAGCTGCGACTCAATTAGGTTTAGCCGTCTTAGGGTTGCTAGAACTAGGAATCTCGCCGACAGCTCTTGAGCCCAGGCTTATACCTTGTTGTAACGCTCATACGCAGATTCGGAATAAAGATCTACTTTGCTCTCTTTTCGATTTCTTATTTTTATCGTTGTTATTCTCGTGTTCTGATTGCTTGACGTGTGGTAATTAACAGATATCCGGGTCCTCTGGGAAATTAGGGTTTTCCTAGTTTCCTTATTTAAACGGAAATCGACAGTGTGAATTTCGGTTCCCAAAGTTTAGCGCTAGAAGGAGGGGCCTTACGGATCAATCTAACCCGCAAAAGCCACACACAGTGACATGTCAACCAACGACGCGGATAACGTGCAAACTCCTCTTAACGGAGGCAGCGGCACCGATCTCCACACTCCAGTAGCGGACGTATCCGCGGCCAACGCGCAAGCCAACGCCGCAACGCTCGAGGAGTTCAAAAAGATGTTCGCCACCTATGAGAAAAGGTCGGAAGAACAGGATAAGCTCGTGAATACCTTGACCAAACAAGTTGAAACCTTAACGGCAAGGACCCAAGCAATCCGTCCCCGCGGAACCACCAAAATCCACGGGAAAAGGCTCGACTTCGCCACCCCACTCGATAGAGCAGGAGTCGCACGGGAACGGCCTTCCGGTCAAAACCTTAGCGAGAAATCTCCCATCGAAAAGGGGAACTCTGAAAGTCTTCCGCCCCCTGCAAAGGACTCGGAGGATAACGAAGCCGAACACATTGACCTGGATCCTAGCGATGTCTCCAACGACACCGACGAGGATGTCGACAGACATCCAAGAAGGACCAGAAGCCGATCCGCTCGGGAAGGCTCCCCGTTCGAAAAACCAATGACGGAAGAAGAAGAAGTCGCCTATTGGAACGAACAAGAGGAGCTGGCCGAAAGGCAAACCGAGCTCACTCGCGCAGTAAACGCCGACAGGCTCGGAAATCTACTGACGAGACATCGGATATCCGCGATCTTCGTGACTACATCACTAAGACTGCGGCAGAAGTGAGAGCCGTAAAGTCTCAAATCCATCATGCTACTAGTGCTGCCCCCGAGATCGATCGACTGCTGGAAGGAGCTCGAAAGACCCCCTTTACCAGTCGCATTTCGGACATGAGGGTGTCCGTTCCAGGAAGATCAAAGTACCGAAGTATGATGGTACGGCCGACCCAAAAGCGCACCTTCAGGCTTTCCACATCGCGATGGGAAGAGCAAGACTGAAGGACGGCGAAAAGATGCCGGCTATTGCCGCCTGTTTGTCGAAAATCTTGAAGGAGCAGCGCTCGAATGGTTCGCACGCCTTCGTCGCAACACCATTGGGAGTTTTCGACAGCTCGCATCGGAATTCCTCAAACAGTACTCTGTATTCATAGACAGGGAAACCTCCGATGTTGACCTCTGGAGTCTCTCCCAGAGGGAAGACGAACCCCTCCGCGAGTTTATCAGTTGGTTCAAGCTGATAATGTCCAGGGTCAGCGGGATAAGCGACAAAGTGGCCATCGACGCGCTGAGAAAGACGCTCTGGTACAAGTCGAAATTCAGAAAATGGATAACTCTCGACACACCGCGAACGATCCAGGACGCCCTCCACAAAGCAACGGACTACATCATAGTCGAGGAAGAAACTAAAGTCTTATCGCAAAAACATAAGCCGGCAAGACCATCCTCGAAAGACGCAGATCCGAAGGGGAAAAAGAAAAACTCTCGTAACGACAAGTACGTCCATCACGAGGGGGAAGATCTCCAAGGGGCGCATAACTATGCGATCAATTCGGATCAGGGCCGGACCACGGGAAACACATGGACTCGCAATCAAGGGTATGACGAAAACACCTTCTGCGAGTTCCACCAATCCCGAGGACACTCCACGACCAATTGCAAAGTCTTGGGAGCAAGACTGGCTGCGAAGCTACTCGCTGGAGAGCTTTCGGAAGTAACTAGCGTCAAGGATCTCATCCTCGATTCTGATCGGCCTCCAAAGACGGATAGAAATCCGTCCCTGAAAAATCCCCTCAACGAAACCAACCACCTGGGGATAAACGCGGTAGGAGGCCGGATGACAAAGGGAACGATAACAATCATCGCAGAGTCAATATGATCATCGGAGGATCACAATACTGCAGCGATACCGTGTCGGCCATCAAGGCTTACCAACGGAAGGCAGAGTCAAGTGCAAATTGGCCTACATGGTCTCCTCCTCGAGACGGCCAAAGTTGCTCGATCACCTTCACAGAGAGAAGGAAGAAGCGGCGGCGGTATCGACCAACCTCACTGCGACCCGCTCGTCATAGATCTCATCATACGATATTTAGAAGTCGGAAGGGTACTCGTCGACACGGGAAGCACGGTCAACGTAATCCTCCGCGACACTCTCAAGCGGATGAGTATCGAACTCGGAGAAGTAACTCTGACGCCAAAACCACTCACAGGTTTTTCAGGCGAAGTGTCGATGACTCTCGGATCAATCCAATTGCCAGTCATGGCCAAGGAGATCACGAAAATCGTCGAATTCGCGGTAGGTAGTCGATTGGGAACCCCATGGCTCAACGCCATGCAGGCAGTTCCGTCAACCTACCACCTGGGTCTCAAGTTCCCAACGCCGAGCGGAGTCGCGGCCATCTGGGATGCCAAAAAACAGTCGCGACTATGCTTCCTCGCGGAGCATAAGTTAAGGCAAATCACAGCTTCTGCAAACGGCAAACGCGCGAAGATAGATCGATCTTCAGCCAAAAGCGCCCCGGGAGAGGACGAAGTAAAATCGTCTATCAACGCAAACGCATCGGACGTCGAAGCTCGACATAAATCCGAAGCCCACGCGACAGCTCAACCGGAACATCCGGAAAATAGCGTCGACCCAGCCACGATCGACACGGTCAAGGCGGACATCGCGACATCTACCGCCGAGTAAGAACACTCGCGGCATGAAACAGAACTACGCGATGGCTTGATCCTCGAAAGGGGTACGTAGGCAGCTCGTCAAAAGACGAGTTCAGCTATCCCCCTCTCTAAAAAGGGGGGGGGGGGGAATGGGTGCGTATACTCGTATACTCCCAGTTAGAAAAATCTTCATTATTGTAATCGAGTTTTTAGAAACTTCAAAAACTTTTACTACATATACGTTGTCCTTTTTATCGAAAACGTTTACGCTTCAGTAAAACAAAAAGAAACTTTCAGGACACCTGAAAAACGTTAAGACTCTTGTCTGCGGCCCCTTCCGGCCTGAAAATCGTAAAGATTATCATCTTTCAAACACGCAAAAATACACGTATAATCCTCGAAATAACTGCGAGACGTTGCAAAAGTTAAAATTCGAGGACAATGCTAACAAATTGTCTGAACGCGACCACCAAAAACCTACACCCCGTTCGTCGATGGCCCCGACGAACACGCCAGCCGTCTTAAACAAACGCAATTCGATCACTCTTTTGATCTTTAAAACGTCCAGCACAAGGACAAAAGCGCGCTACAACAAAAATCCGAAATTTTGGTTTAGCACTTCCAGTTGATTCTGAGAAGATGCTCGATTCGTACCATACAAGTCATATAAGCCGAGAACATATCGCGGACTTTAAATCGATGTGAATCAGGAAGAAATCGCAACAGGAAAAACGATAGCCGGCTAGTCACCGCACAAACCATGTCTTGCCCTAAACCCAACGCTCTGGTCTCAACATCTCAAGGCATGATGATATCTAAAAGATACGAGATCCTAAACCATGTCTCTCCGTTCGTATCTCAATGTTCTCGAAAATCGTAAAGATAAGTAAATTTTTAAAAATCACGAACGAACCAACAGATTGAACGTCTAATCAGAACTAAATACGAGACGGCAACTCATATTTACTTCAACCCAACTTAGGAAAACTCGAAACAAAACATTCGTCATATAATAAACCGCGTAAAGCGGAAATGGATTCAAAGCCACCAACGGCCAGTCCCGGTAAATACAAATACGGCCATCTAGGCCTAAACAAATCCAAATTCAAAGGGCCACAACGGCGGAAAACAGATAAAAGGATAACTGATCCATCCCTCATAATCCAAAGTCAAAGTCCCCGGACAACGAAGCACCAAACGCATCCGCGGACGATCCAACTCCCGCCACCACCATCGGGAAACCCGGTCGGAACCTCCTCGGTATCAGGGGAAACCGGGATGGAATCCCAGAACCCTTGAATCCTCTCGTTAATCGGAAGGATAAGCGCCTCAGCATGGGCACGTTCACTCATCCCACTCTTCATCAAGCTCATTTCCTCTTCAAACACATTCATCGGCTCGCGTCCTTCAAAGACTTCCGACCGAACCGCGGCACTCGCGAAAGTCACCCTTCCGAGGTAAAGGCATTCTTGAGGTTCCCATACTCAACTGGAATGATATGCGCGAGTCTTCATCACCTCGACGATTTCTCTTTTGCCTTTCCTCTCCGCTTTACGAACAGCCCGCGCATGATCACGAGTAAGTTGCGCCTCTCGCTCCAGCATCTCGCCTTGCACGCGAGCGAGATCCCGCTCCGCTTTCTCCGCTTTAAAGCGGTAGACCATGGCTTCTCTATGGCCCGCCTCAATGGCCGAGCCCAGCAGGCTCAGGCCCTACAAAATCGATTGACATGTTATAAACATATATACACAGGACTATCACCAAGAAATCCTCAAAAACTAACCCCATTGATGATGCGAGATCCCTCCGCAACGACTCTCGGCCTCGTCGATTCTTTCGTAGGAGGAGGAGCATCGAAAACCCGGTGGCAGTCAGCAAAGAAGTCATCGAAATCGGAATAGGGGCCTCGCTCGAACCGCTCCCGTCGCCGTAAGCAAGGTTCGGATCCCATTCTGGAAGCATAGAGTCATCCATCGAAAACTCTATGTCGCCAAGATCGACATCTTTTCCCTTCCAAGAGCTCGACTCCGGCACAGCTGTTGAGCTTCGACGGGATTCTGGTCGTCAGGTTCGAGAGTCGCTCCCGTGTCCGCATCCAAAGCAGGACCAGTTTGCACGAATCTCAGTGCCTTCCGAACCCTCTTCGGCGTAAAAGAAGTCCAGAAGAAGGGACCATTCCTGAGAAGATCCCTCACTAAGTGATGTCCTCGGGGAACGAGAGCAAAAAGTGTTGATGAAGGGACGTCATTCGGCAACCCTCCGGAACAGTGGAATGCAACTCTCTTCGATGGATGCAGCGTCTATACGAAAGAAGAAAAAGAACTTCTTCCAAAGTGAAAGTTCGCAAATAAACTCTTAACCATGACATAAA
>NW_026014775.1:0-124616 GCF_020379485.1 Brassica napus | reverse complement strand
GCCAGCGTGCTGAGTCCAAAAGACCAACGTGCTGATATGTGTACTGAGGGACAGCCACGGACGTCTGTGTGTGCTGACGGACACAGATGGACACACACGGACAGCCACAGATGTCCTATGTGTGTTGGCGGACACCCACGGACGTCATGTGTGTACTGAACAGACAGCCCACGAGAGCCAAATTACCCGAACAGTCCACAGGAAGGGTCAGCGTGCGGAGTCAAAGGACAAACGTGCTGTGACTATGTGTTACTGATGGACAGCCACAGACGTCATGTGTGTGCTGACAGACACACACGACACCACACGCACAGCCACAAATGTCCTGTGTTTGCTGAAGGACACACACGGACGTCCTGGTGTGCTCACGGACACCAACAGATATCCTGTGTGTACTGAACAGACAGCCCACATGGGCCAAAATCACCCAAACAGTCCACGGGAAGGGCCAGCGTGCTGATATGTATACTGATGGACAGCCACGGACGTCCTGTGTGTGCTGACGGACACACACGGACCGCCACGGACGTCTTGTGTGTGCTGGTGGACACCCACGGACGTCCTGTGTGTACTGAACAGATAGCCCACGTGGGCCAAAATCACCCAAACAGTCCACGGGAAGGGCCAGCGTGCAGAGTCCAAGGACCAACGGGCTGATATGTGTACTGATGGACAGCCACAGACGTCCTGTGTGTGCTGACGGACACACACGTACAGGAACCGACGTACTGTGTATGCTTACGACACACACGAACGTCCTGTGGTGCTGACCGACACCCACGAACGTCCTGTGTGTGCTGACAGACACACACGGATGTCCTGTGTGTGCTGACAGACAGCCACAAACAGCCCCGGACGTCCTGTGTGGTGCTGGTGGACACTCATGGACGTCCTGTGTGTACTGAACAGACAGCCCACTTGGGATAAAATCACCCAAACAGTCCACGGGAAGGGCCAGCGTGCTGAGTCCAAGGACCAACGTGCTGATATGTGTACTGAGGACAGCCACGGACGTCCTGTGTGTGCTGACGGACACAGACGGACACACACGGACAGCCACGGACGTCCTGTGTATGCTGGCGGACACCCAGGGACGTCCTGTGTGTACTGAACAGACAGCCCACGGGGGCCAAAATTACCCGAACATGCTGATATGTGTACTGAACAGACAGCCCACGGGGGCCAAAATTACACAGACAGACACACACGGACACACACGCACTGCCACGAACGTCCTGTGTGTGCTGACGGACACACACGGACGTCCTGTGTGTGCTGACGGACACCCACAGACGTCCTGTGTGTACTGAACAGACAGCCCACGTGAGCCAAAATCACCCAAACAGTCCACGGGAAGGGCCAGCGTGCTGAGTCCAAGGACCAACGTGCTGATATGTGTACTGATGGACAGCCACAGACGTCATGTGTGTGCTGACGGACACACACGTACAGCCACGGACGTCATGTGTATGCTTACAGACACACACGAACGTCCTGTGTGTGCTGACCGACACCCACGAACGTCTTGTGTGTGCTGACAGACACACACGGACACACACGGATGTCCTGTGTGTGCTGACAGACAGCCACAAACAACCCCAGACGTCCTGTGTGTGCTGGCGGACACCCATGGACGTCCTGTGAGTACTGAACAGACAGCACTTGGGACAAAATCACCCAAACAGTCCACAGGAAGGGCCAGCATGCTGAGTCCAAGGACCAATGTGCTGATATGTGTACTGAGGGACAGCCACGGACGTCCTGTGTGTACTGACGGACACAGACAGACACACACGGACAGCCACGGACGTTCTGTGTGTGCTGGCGGACACCCACGAACGTCCTGTGTGTACTGAACAGACAGCCCACGTGGGATTAAATCACCCAAACAGTCCACGGGAAGGGCCAGCGTGCTGAGTCCAAGGACCAACGTGCGGATATGTGTACTGAGGGACAGCCACAGACATCCTGTGTGTGCTGATGGACACAGACGGACACACACGGACAGCCACAGACGTCCTGTGTGTGCTGTGCTGACGGACACACACGGACAGCCACAGACGTCCTGTGTGTGCTGGCGGACATCCACGGACGTCCTGTAAGACCCGTTCCTGGTCTCTCAACCTAACTGGATACGAATGCTTACTTATTAATTTCTTTGCTTGTCTGATTCATTCTAAGTCTTTTCTTTACTAAGTCATATTCGAATATGAGGTTCATAAACAAAGGGATAGATTGCACAGCGGAATAATAATGTATACACTTTGTATTACTTAGAAACATGAGATTCAATACACAACTTCTTAACAGTCTCATAGACAATCACTAGTTCATCCCTAGCATCATCCTACCACACGTTACAGAGTCTCTCACTGAGCGAGCCTTCACGGCTCCTTGGCTTGACCAAATCCATCCTTAGTTCCTTAAACCACAACCAGATAAGCATTAATCATAACCGAGAATAGAACGAATTGATTCTACAATGCTTGGCTTGGTTCCTAGAACTTAGATAAACCTCAGTCAACATAATCATAAAACGTATGAACCTACCTACCGTATCCTAAGTCATTCAACCAACCACCTCTTGACTTAGACTCAGATAGATCATCCAGAATAGATAAACAGAACACACGAACAGATCCAGATCGTCCCCAAAGACAAATCCGTCTAACCAGATAGAATCTAGGTGAGACCGGCCAATGGAGTCCGGCTCAATGGCCCAACGGACTCCCTTACCTGATCCGGCCTTAGGCCTGGATCCAATCGGCCGAGTAAGCCTCAACCCTAATCCGGAAGGCTTAGCAACCGGTCAGACCTTGCGACTCTACCTTGGCTTAGACAAACCGTGACCTTGTCTTAACTAGACAATCCATAAGGATCGGTCCTAACCTGTTCCGAAAGACACCGTTTGGAACATGTACCCTTTGGCCATTCGTGCCTCTTGGACATTCATGACTCTTGAAAACTCGTGCCCTTTGGGTCATTCCCAACCGTTTGTCCTAACCGCCCAGTCTTGGTGCAATCGGATCATCCCACTAACCGACCCGTGTCTAGGCTAGCGGTTTGATTATGTCCGGCCAAAGTCTAGGGACGTGTCCCTTGGACTCAACCAACACAACCTTTCGTGTTTAACCAGAGAGAAGAGAAGAGAAACGAATTGAAACAGATAAGGAGAGCCGGATGGGACTTAGGAACCGAGCATAGCCGCGGTGCGGTTATGGGAACCGAAATTCGCACTGTCGATTTCCGTTTAAATAAGGAAACTAGGAAAACCCTAATTTCCCAGAGGACCCGGATATCTGTTAATTACCACACGTCAAGCAATCAGAACACGAGAATAACAACGATAAAAGTAAGAAATCGAAAGAGAGAGCAAAGTAGATCTTATTCCGAATCTGCGTATGAGCGTTACAACAAGGTATAAGCCTGGGCTCGAGAGCTGTCGGCGAGATTCCTAGTTCTAGCAACCCTAAGACGGCTAAACCTAATTGAGTCGCAGCTCGAAATAACAAAAACGGAAAATTGCCTAAATTGCTCTAAGTGCTAAGTTTGCTCTGAAAAAGTTCTCTCTCCTTGCTCCTCGCCTAGGACTCCTTATATACTAGCTCCAAGGTCGGTTTACGCTTTTACTCTTCTGCCCTTAAGCCGTCATAGCATAAAAATGGAGATATTCCATTTTTCCCGATCTTCACAATTATCTTCAAAACTTCCGTATTTATCCGCGGAAACTTGACATTTATCCTTCCTCGTGGGCCAAGCGTGAACCATGCTGTGGTTCACGGGCTTTTGGTTAGGAAAAATCGTAGGATGGGCCTCGAGTCGTGTTTTAGGTCCCTTTGGGCCGTCTTCCGACTCGACACGTTTACTACGAGTTTTCCGCGGTTTCTAATCCGCGAAGTTTGATCGATGAATTAGAATAGCGGGAAACATGGACTGAGCTTGCTACGGTCTTCGGGAGATAGCATTCGAAGGTTTGACGAGAATGCAAGGACTGGTGTCGTATCGATGTTCGGAAAGGTTCAATCGCTACACAGCGACCGAACTTTGGCTCGAGCCCGGTCGCTACGTAGCGACCGAGCGAGACGAGTGCTCGGTCGCTACGTAGCGACCGAGCTTTGGCTCGAGCTCGGTCGCTACGTAGCGACCGAGCTTTGGCTCGAGCTCGGTCGCTACGTAGCGACCGAGCGGGACGATCGCTCGGTCGCTACGTAGCGACCGAGCTTTGGCTCGAGCTCGGTCGCTACGTAGCGACCGAGCGGGACGATCGCTCGGTCGCTACGTAGCGACCGAGCTTTGGCTCGAGCTCGGTCGCTACGTAGCGACCTGTTTCGAGCCTTCGTCGGACATCTCGATTCTTTTTTTCGAAAAGTACTCTTCGGAGAAATTCTTACTTTCTTCCTCGGATGTTTTGGATGTTAAATTTGTCGTAACCGTTTTTGACCCCAACAGTTAGCCCCCCAGCCCGTTAGAGTCGTGACTCTAGCGGGCGGATAGGTGATTTTGACAAGGTTAAGTGTATTAGACGAAATTTACATTTAAAATTCCGCGGAAAAAAGTTGTCGAGACGACATTCCGAACCCATACTTCTATAAGTAGTGAGCTCTTGTCATTCATTTTCTTCACACCTTCCCTTCTTCATTTCTTTTAAAACCTCTCTAGTTTCATAACTTTCCTATCAACATGTCTTCCTCCCAAGGTGATAAGAAAGATTCCGACGTCGAGATGGGTGAGGCCACTTCTCCGGCTCCGATTCCAACTTCTCCGGCGGAAGTGCCGGCTTGTGTTGCCGGTCATCTTTCTTTCCGAGAGAAACTAGTTCGTCGTCAAGCCGAGAAAGAACTAGCTCAAACTGGCTCCGAGCTTCCGTCTTCTTCCGCGCAGGTCGTTGCCCCGTGTCATGGGACCGACGTCGCGGCTCCTCTCCCGCAAGTCCCACCTGCGGGATCTTCCACGACTCCGATCCTCGTCGAGGACAAAGAGAAAGCCGCTGACTCTATGCCTCCGCCTCCAGCCAGAAAAGAAATCGTTCTGGCATTGCGTGCTCCTAGCGCTGTCCTGGCTACTCAGCCTAAGAGTCGGAAGAGGAAACTTGCCAAGAGCGGTGACGGGGAGACTTCGCAGCGAGGTGGGTCGAGCCTAGCGTCGGGACTTCGCGGAAAGGTTTGTTTCTTGTTTGAATTCTCGATCGTCTTTCGTGTATTCTTTTCACGGACTTAGTCTAACCAATTTTTACCGTTCGCAGTTCATATCGTTGATCGATGGGATGATCAGCGAATGTGGTTCTGAGACCAGTCGCCTTTCCGGGGAGTTGGTGGAGCTTCAGGGCAGATGGTCCGAAACCGAGGCTATGTTGACGGCTGTCGAGGACTCTCACTCTGCGAAAGTGTCGAAGCTCGAGGTTGCGATAGGAGAGCTTGAGAGGGACCTTGGGAAGACGGCGAGTTCCTTGCTTAAGGAAAAGAAGGCCAGGAAGGCCAAATCCTCGGAGGTGCGTCGACTCCAGCGTCAGATCGAGAGTGACGCGGGACTAGCGCGCCGCGGGATCCAAGAGGCTACGGATGCTCTTCGTGCGGAGTTTCAAGCTCGCTTGGCGAAGATTTCTGCTTCCCTGGGTTCCCTCGAGTGTATCCGGAGCAGGGATTTCGCTTTGGCGACGATTGAGGGCGGGATGGCCGTAGTTCGGTCGTTCCAAAGTGAGACTCCCCCGACCTTGGAGGCCGAAGAGGCCCGGCTGTCCGGCTGCAAGGGAGATATGGCGGCCGAGGATGGAGATTTCGGTCTCATCCTGGCCGACCTGAAATCCGCGTGCTTCCTTCCGACGTGTTCAGAAGACCCAGAGGGGAAAGACCCGATGGTCGGAGAGAACGGAAGCGACGCGGCTCCAGGCTCGGACGAGGCAGCGGGTGAAGAGGGGGCGTAAGTTCTGAGGGTGACTTGGGTTAGATCTCTTGCGAGAGATTTTTTTTATGTTTTTATGTTTCGGCCTTGAATGGCCTTGTTTGTATTTCGGGACTGGCCGTGTGTGGCTTTGAATCCCTGCCGCTCCGCGGCTTTATAATATGATAATCGGATAACGCTTTTTATGAATTTGTGAATAGTGGGGAGGAAGGTGATGAGTTGTCGTCTCATATCCTTCTTCGATTGTGAAATGTTTTATTCGAGACCTGTTTCGAGAGTTCTTCCGCGAGATGTGAACTCTGCGGGGGTGCTGAAGGTATCGAACGTAAACATAGAGGCGTGGTTTAGGGCAAGACCTAGGTTTACTTTCGGTTTAAGGATTGTGCGGTGACTAACCGGCTATCGTTTTTCCTGTCGCGATTTCTTCCTGATTCGTATCGATGTAAAGTCCGCGAAAAGTTCTCGGCTTATACGACTTGTTTGATACGAATCGAGCATCTCTCCGGAGACCGGAAGTGCTAGACCAAAATTTCGGATTTCTTTTATAGCGCTATTATCCTTGTGTCGGATGTAAGAGAGTCATCTCCGTGAGATGTCTATGTCTGTTTAGGACGTTTGTGAGTTCGATGTGATCAGCATCGGACTTGGTGGCGTGTGCCGTTGTTTTGATTATTTTGCGCAAAATAAATGTTAATGTGTGCATGTATGTGTCTTTTTGCGGAGATTTCGTTTGCTCGGAAGAAACCAACTTTGAGGCATCTTTTGCGACGTCTCGCGATGCTAAAGGTTGATTCTCCCAAGCGGCCGACTGATTTCCGAAGACCTCGTTGCGATTTCGCGGGTGAGGATGTTTTGATAAGTCGAAAACACCAAAAGTGTGGTAAGAAGTTTTTCGATTTTTTGGGAGTATACGAGTATACGTACCCACTCCCCCCCCCTTTTTTAATGAGGGGGGACAGCTGAATTTGCCTTTCGGCAAACTGCCTACGTACTCCTTGCGGAGATCAAGCCGTCTCGTAGTTCAGTGATTGCGAGTTGGTTTGTTTAGTGATAGTATTTTTTGAGATGCATCGCATTCCAGGTTCTAGGGATTTTTATGCCCTGCATGTTGGCTATTTCGTAAGAACCTGGTCGGACGACTTTTTCGATTTTATAGGGACCTTCCCAGTTTGCTCCGAGTTTTCCCGCGTTTCGTTCAGCGGTGTTTTGGAAGACTTTGCGAAGGACCAGATCTCCCTGATTGAACCTACGATTCCGTACGTTGGAATTATAGTATCTTGCAGCGGCGTGCTGGTAGTTTTGAATTCGGATGAGCGCTCGATCCCGGCGTTCGTTAATGAGGTCGAGTCGTCCAAGAGCATAGCATTGTTGAGTTCCTCTCGTTCAGGTAAGAACCTTCTTCGAACACCGGGAAATTCTACTTCTGCGGGAATCATGCACTCCGTGCCGTATACCAGGGCGAAGGGAGTTTCTCCCGTTGCTCGCCTTGGGGTGGTACGGTGAGACCAGAGGACTCCCTCGAGTTCGTCGGCCCATCTACCTTGTTGATTGTTTCAGCCTGTCCGTTGCACTGCGGATATCTGGGAGTTGACTTGTTGAGTCGTATCTTCCACTTTTCGCAGAATGCCTCGAATCGGGTGGAAATGAATTGAGACCCGTTATCGGTTACGATTTCGTAAGGAACTCCATGCCTACAGATGATGTTTCTCCATACGAAATTCTCGACTTGGACGTCTTTTATACTTGCGTACGAGTCCGCCTCTACCCATTTTGAGAAAAAATCGGTAAGGACTAGAAGGAAACGCTTTTGCTTTGAATTATGCAGAGGTCCGACAATATCCATGGCCCAGCGCATAAAGGGATAAGGCGATGTGATGGAGGAAAGAACTTCGGCCGGTTGTCGGATAGTTGGCGCATGCCTTTGGCATTTTTCGCATTTTCGTGCGAATTTCTCGCAATCTCCGATCATTGTTGGCCAATAGTATCCGTGGCGTTTGATTTTCACGGCTAGTGATCTTCCGCCGGAATGGTTGCCGCATGAGCCGGAATGTATTTCCTCCATTACTTTCCTCGCCTTTTCTCCTTCCAGGCACGTCAGGAGTGGTCCGGAGAATCTCCATTTGTAGATTTCGCCGTCCACTGTTACGTAGCGTGCGGCCTGTGTTCGGATCTTGCGAGCTGCCCATTTTTCGGCGGGCAGTTGCCCGTCGATAATGTAGTCTCGAATCGTCTGAAGCCATGGGGTATCACAGCCGTAATCAGATTGCTCCGATGGTGGTGGTATCGTAATTTCTTCTTCCTCGTCGTCTTGACCCTCTATGAGATTGACAACGACTGGTGGTCCGATACTCGGATGTTCGATGAATTCGACCGGAATTACCCTTTTGAGTCCTGGATCGGAACTTGATGCTAAGGCCGCGAGGGCGTCCGCCTGGACATTCTCGGAACGGGGGATCCGGGTAAGGGCGAAACAGTCGAAGTCTTGAGCTAGACCTTGGACCAGTTTGAGGTACGCGTCCATCCGTTCGTCTCTGGCTTCATACTCTCCGCTGAATTGACTGGCCACTAACTGGGAGTCGCAGTAGGCGTGGAGATTACGTATTTTTAAGCCGTGAGCCAAACGTAGACCTGCGATTAATGCTTCGTATTCGGCCTCGTTGTTTGAGGCATGGAATTCCAGCCTGAACGATTGTTCCAAGATCTCGCTCGTTGGAGATGTGAGACGGATCCCGATACCCGATCCTTGCTTGGATGAGGATCCGTCGACGTGGAGGAGCCAGGTGGAATTTGGTTCCTCATTGGTTATTGCTCCCGTTGGAAGTTCGACCAAGAAGTCTGCGAGCACTTGTGATTTTGCGCTCGTCCTTGGTCGGTATTCGATGTCATACTCGCTCAACTCGACCGCCCACTTAGCCAATCGACCTGATTGACTTGGGCTATGCAAAATTGTCCGTAAGGGAAAAGTCGTGAGGATGACAATCGTGTGGGATTGGAAATATGGTCTTAGTTTTCGGGCCGATGTTACGACCGCGCATGCCAATTTTTCCATCAACGGATACCTAGATTCGGCATCCAGCAAGGTTTTGCTTATGTAGAAAATAGGTTTCTGCTCTCCGCGTTCTTCCCTGATCAGGACTCCGCTTACGGCCGTTGCCGACACCGCGATGTACAAGAATAAAGGCTCCCCTTCCACGGGTTTTGCGAGGACTGGAGGAGTAGCTAAATAACGCTTCAGCTGTTGGAAGGCGTTTTCGCACTCTTCCGACCATTCGAATTTTTTATTTCCTCGCAGGACGTCGTAGAAGGGCAGGCACTTATCTGTTGATCGTGAAATAAATCGGTTAAGTGCTGCGATTCTGCCGGTCAGTCTTTGGACCTCCCGCTTGTTCTTTGGTGAAGCCATCTCGATTAGTGCGTTGATCTGTTTTGGATTTGCTTCGATGCCGCGGTTGGTGACCAAGTAGCCGAGGAATTCTCCTGATGCCACGGCGAATCTACATTTCGTCGGGTTGAGCTTCATGTTATGGGAGTTTAGTTGTGCAAAGCATTCTTCGAGATGTGACACGTGATCTCTTGCTTTGAGGGATTTGACGAGCATGTCGTCGATATAAACTTCCATCGTTTTTCCGAGTTGTTTGGAGAACATTCGGTTCACGAGTCGTTGGTAAGTTGCTCCAGCGTTTTTGAGGCCGAAGGGCATTACCTTATAGCAATAAGTTCCGCGATCGGTAATGAACGCAGTCTTCTCACGATCGTCGGGATTCATCCTAATTTGATTATAACCTGAGAAGGCATCCATGAAGGATAAGAGTTCGTTGCCCGCTGTTGCTTCTACCAATCGATCGATATGTGGTAGAGGGAAGCTATCCTTTGGACATGCCTTGTTTAGGTCGGTAAAATCTACGCAAACTCGCCACTTCCCGTTTTTCTTTTTGACTACTACGGGGTTGGCGAGCCAGTCCGGGTATCTTACTTCCGTTATCGACCCAACTTTAAGCAGTTTTTCGACCTCATCGTTTACTGCGGCAGCACGTTCGGGTCCCAGCTTCCGTCTTTTCTGTTTGACGGGTTTGAATGTTGGGTCGATATTCAGCTCGTGACATGTTATGTTAATGTCGATTCCTGGCATATCTTCCGCAGCCCATGCGAAAGTATTAAGGTTCTTTTTAAGACAGGTTATGAGTTCTGTCCTTAAAGGCTCGTGGAGATTGGCTCCAATCTCGACGCAGCGTTCTGGGAAGGCTTCGTCGAGACAGATCGTTACCACGGGTTCACATGTTGGCTCGCGTTTTTCATCTAGAGCTGCGATGATACGAGATTGCCAGAAGAATTCCGCTGAATCCTGACTTCGCGTATCTTTGCTGGAGGTCTTTTTCTCCGCTTTCTTAGGAGTAATTTCGAGGATCGGTCTCTTTCGTTTTAGTTCCGCGGCAAAACAAACCTGCGAAACTCTTGGATTTCCCCAGATTACCTCGACTCCGTTAGGGGTCGGGAACTTGAGGCAAAGATGGTAGGTTGATGGGATTGCGCGCATGGTGTTTAGCCATGGCGTCCCCATGATAACGTTGTAAGATGCGGGGCGGTCAACGACTAGAAACTCTGTGATGTTCGTCACGGTTCCGGCTTTGACAGCGAGTCTAATCGATCCATAGGCCATGGTCGTTTCCCCCGAAAGCCCTAGCAGTAGTGGGCTTGGGTATTTCGCGATCTCGGATTGACTGATCCCCATCTTTTCAAGAGTGTCTTTGAAGATGATATCGGCCGAGCTTCCGGTATCGATTAGTACTCTAGCGACGTCGATATCTCGAATCGTCAACTCGATAACAAGGAGATCGTTTCGAGGTTTGGCTCGATCGATCGTTTCTCCCCCCTTGAATGAGATGACGTTCGCGCACGTCGAATCTCGCATGTCGTTCCTGATCGTTGAGTGGCTTTTGCGGGTTAGATTGATCCGTAAGTCCCCCTCCTTCTAGCGCCAAACTGTGGGAACCGAAATTCGCACTGTCGATTTCCGTTTAAATAAGGAAACTAGGAAAACCCTAATTTCCCAGAGGACCCGGATATCTGTTAATTACCACACGTCAAGCAATCAGAACACGAGAATAACAACGATAAAAATAAGAAATCGAAAAGAGAGAGCAAAGTAGATCTTATTCCGAATCTGCGTATGAGCGTTACAACAAGGTATAAGCCTGGGCTCGAGAGCTGTCGGCGAGATTCCTAGTTCTAGCAACCCTAAGACGGCTAAACCTAATTGAGTCGCAGCTCGAAATAACAAAAACGGAAAATTGCCTAAATTGCTCTAAGTGCTAAGTTTGCTCTGAAAAAGTTCTCTCCCCTTGCTCCTCGCCTAGGACTCCTTATATACTAGCTCCAAGGTCGGTTTACGCTTTTACTCTTCTGCCCTTAAGCCGTCATAGCAAAAATGGAGATATTCCATTTTCCCGATCTTCACAATTATCTTCAAAACTTCCGTATTTATCCGCGGAAACTTGACATTTATCCTTCCTCGTGGGCCAAGCGTGAACCATGCTGTGGTTTACGGGCTTTTGGTTAGGAAAATCGTAGGATGGGCCTCGAGTCGTGTTTTAGGTCCCTTTGGGCCGTCTTCCGACTCGACACGTTTACTACGAGTTTTCCGCGGTTTCTAATCCGCGAAGTTTATCGATGAATTAGAATAGCGGGAAACATGGACTGAGCTTGCTACGGTCTTCGGGAGATAGCATTCGAAGGTTTGACGAGAATGCAAGGACTGGTGTCGTATCGATGTTCGGAAAGGTTCAATCGCTACACAGCGACCGAACTTTGGCTCGAGCCCGGTCGCTACGTAGCGACCGAGCGAGACGAGTGCTCGGTCGCTACGTAGCGACCGAGCTTTGGCTCTCGCTCGGTCGCTACGTAGCGACCGAGCGGGACGATCGCTCGGTCGCTACGTAGCGACCGAGCTTGGCCGAGCTCGGTCGCTACGTAGCGACCGAGCGGGACGATCGCTCGGTCGCTACGTAGCGACCGAGTTTTGGCTCGAGCTCGGTCGCTACTAGCGACCGAGCGGGACGATCGCTCGGTCGCTACGTAGCGACCGAGCTTGGCTGAGCTCGGTCGCTACGTAGCGACCGAGTGGGACGATCGCTCGGTCGCTACGTAGCGACCGAGCTTTGGCTCGAGCTCGGTCGCTACGTAGCGACCGAGCGGGACGATCGCTCGGTCGCTACGTAGCGACCGAGCTTGGCTGAGCTCGGTCGCTACGTAGCGACCGAGCGGGACGATCGCTCGGTCGCTATGTAGCGACCGAGCTTGGCTTAGCTCGGTCGCTACGTAGCGACTGAGCGGGACGATCGCTCGGTCGCTACGTAGCGGCCGAGCTTTGGCTCGAGCTCGGTCGCTACGTAGCGACCTGTTTCGAGCCTTCGTCGGACATCTCGATTCTTTCTTCCGTAAAGCTTTTTCGTAAGAAAGAGTCTTTTTTTCGAAAAGTACTCTTCGGAGAAATTCTTACTTTCTTCCTCGGATGTTTTGGATGTTAAATTTGTCGTAACCGTTTTTGACCCCAACAGCGGTCGCATGGACCGTCCGTTCGGTCTGATAGAGCCACGGCCCATCACATACCTTGTGAACCACGTCTGGGTTCTCCATGCTCTTCTCCTTGTCTTGATCTTCCATTCTTGACCGGAGTTACTTCTCAAACGATCAGTCGCCGGAACACAACACCACTACAATCGGCCTTTCTCTTGGCCGGAACTCTCTCTTTCTCTCTTTTTTTCTCTCTACGTTTTTCTCTGAGTATTTTACTCTGGAATTGGATATTGAAATCGACCAGAGAGCCCCCATATTTATAGAAAACGAGGGGGTAAGTCTTGCCCCACGAACAGGCACGACTTGCTAGCGAATGGGCACCGTCGGCCAAGGGTTGTCCCCTTTCGGCCACTTGCATCCCTTCGCCCTTTCTGATTGGGTTTGGGGTCGGTCACAAGCCCAACCCACGCCCCAGGCCTCCTGGACTTAGCCCACGGCCTTGTCCAAAGACGCAACAGCCCATGGCGTCATGGCCGGACCTCACAGCCCGCCACTGACCCGGACCCGGACCATCGGCCTAAAGCCCGTCTAGCTGAGATGAGCTGACTCTCAGCTGTCTCAGCTGAATGAGCTAGTAGTCCAGCTAGTGGAGCTGACTTAGTAGGGACTGAGCTGGAGTGAACTGAACCTAGCTTCATTGAGCTGGCCGAGCTACTCGTCCCCTTTGTCCAGTTACCGTCTTACTCGTCCTAGCTGTCTCTTAGCTTGTATAAGGTTAAGTCTAAGTTTCCTTATGTCCTTAACCTTCTTTCTCGACCATGGAATGCTTGCCTTGATGTCCTAAGACTGGCTTGCACGTTTCCTAGAACCATGGCCGTCCCAACAATCCTATTCAGGATTGAGGGCGTGACAAGTCTCCCCCCCCCTTGGGATGGATTCGTCCTTGAATCCGAATCGAATGCTTCCTCGGAAACAAACTGATCCAACCACTCTGGGTACTCTGCTTTCATTCTAGCTTCGGTTTCCCAAGTGATTATATCCTGACCATTACAGCCCCAGACGACCTTGACCATCTGGACCGTCTTCTTCCTTATTGCTTTTTCCATCCTATCTATGATTCGAACTGGCCTCGTTTCCAAGGTTAGGTTCTTACCAAGATCGTCTGGAATGGCAGGAAGAGCGATGTCTTGGTCCATCAAACATTTCCGAAGTTGGGAGACGTGGAACACATTATGAAATGCGTCCATCTTGGTCGGCAAGTCCAACTTGTAGGCCACCATCCCAACTCTTTCAATGACCTTGAACACCCCCAAGTATCTCGGATCTAACTTTCGTCTTCCGGAAATCCGGACTCGTCCTTTGAAGGTAATCATTTTTAGATACACAAAGTCACCTACTTGAAACTCGAGATCTTTCCTTTTTCGATCTGCATAGTTCTTTTGGCGGTCTTGTGCCTGTCTCATCTTGTCCCTCAAGAACTTGATCTTGTCGGTTGTCTCTTCGACAATCTCCGGACCAATCATGCTGCGTTCCCCAACTTGGGTCCAGCATAAGGGTGTCCTGCATTGATGCCCATACAGAGCTTCGTATGGCGACATGCAAATACTACTATGGAAGCTATTGTTGTAAGCAAATTCTACCAGAGGTAGATGTTTCTCCCAGGAATCACCCCAGTCTAGAACACTTGCTCGCAACATATCTTCCAATGTCTGGATCGTTCGTTCAGACTGTCCATCCGTCTGTGGGTGATAGGCTGTACTCATGTTCACTCATGTTCCTAAAGCCTTTTGGAAAGCCCTCCAGAAGTAAGATGTGAACCTTGAATCCCTATCTGAAACTATGCTTGCCGGCACACCATGTAGTCGGACGATCTCATCAATGTACTTACGTACAATCTGATCTACCTCATCCGACTTTTTGATAGCCAGGAAGTGTGCTGATTTGGTCAGGCGATCAACCACAACCCAAACCGCATCTTTCTTACTCCTCGTGGTAGGGAACCCAGTCACAAAGTCCATTGTGATGTGATCCCATTTCCATTCCGGAATAGGCAAGCTTTGCAATAACCCACTAGGCACTTGATGTTCTGCTTTGATGAGTTGGCAAGTGGAACACTTGGCCACCCACTCCGCGACATCTGCGTTCATACGGATCCAATGATAGAACTTCTTAAGGTTCTGGTACATCTTGGTCGCACCAGGATGAACCGAGAATCTGGACTTATGAGCCTCCCTCATAATCTCTTCCTTTAGACTTCAATCATTAGGAACACTGATCCGACCGTTTACTAGGATGGTACCATCCTTTGCAGTTTGGTACTCCGTCCTATCATTCTGAGAAACCTTGTTCAGGTTCTCGTCCTGACCTTGAGCCAACCGAATTCGGGTAAGCAGGTCGGCCTGATTGACCGCCTCTAATCCGAGTGGTTCAGACTCTTTGGTTGATGCGTTCAACCGTAGGGCACAAACCATACCGTCCAGGTCGTCCGCTTCTCGTTCGGCTGATACGTCGGCCCTTCTCCGGCTCAAGGCATCTGCGACCAGATTAGCCTTTCCCGGATGATTGGTGATATCCAGATCGTAATCAGCTACAAACTCCATCCACCTTCTCTGCCTTAAGTTTAACTCAGGCTGGGTGAATATATACTTAAGACTCTTATGGTCCGTAAGTATCTGAACCTTGGCACCATACAAGTATGATCGCCAAATCTTTAAGGCGAACACTACTGCAGCCATTTCAAGGTCATGGGTGGGGTAATTTCCCTCATGTTTTCTCAACTGCCTTGACGGATAGGCGATGACCTTCCCATGCTGGGTTAATACGCAACCTAGTCCTGTTATGGACGCGTCCGTATAAACTTCATAGGGTTGGTCAGCCTCTGGAAGAACCAAAATGGGTGCGCTAGTCAGCTTTTTCTTAAGCGCGGAAAAACATTTCCCACACTGCTCAGACCATGTGAACTTAACGTCCTTCCCGGTCAACCGTGTCATAGGCTGAGCCAAGCTTGCGAATCCTTTCACAAACTTTCTATAATAACCTGCCAGCCCTAGGAAGCTTCTGACTTCCGTGGCACTGCGTGGTCGAGGCCAATCCTTGATTGCCCTGATCTTCTCTGGATCCACCGAGACGCCCTCACCGGACACAATGTGGCCGAGAAACCCAATGCTCTTCTGCCAAAAACTGCATTTACTGAGTTTTGCATAGAGCTTGCGTTCCCGTAATCGTTCCAGCACGGCTCTCAGGTGTTTCCGATGAGATTCCTCATCCTTGGAGTAAATCAGGATATCATCAATGAAGATGATCACTGATTCGTCCAGGAAGTCTCGGAACACACTGTTCATCATTTTCATGAATGCAGCAGGCGCATTGGTCAGACCGAATGGCATAACCACAAACTCGTAGTGGCCGTACCTGGTCCGGAATGCTGTCTTTCTAATATCGTTTGGCTCTATAGGGATCTGATGATACCCTGAGGCCAAATCAATCTTAGAAAACCACTTGGCTCCTTTGAGTTGATCCAACAACTCGTCTATTCTGGGCAACGGGTACTTGTTCTTCACAGTAACCCAGTTCAACCCTCGATAGTCAATACACAGACGCATGCTACCATCCTTCTTTTTCACAAAGAGGACTGGTGAACCCCAAAGAGAGCTACTTGGACGTATGAACCCCTTGTCCAGCAATTCTTCTAATTGCTTCTTTAGCTCGGCCATCTCGGCCGGAGCCATTCGATACGGACTCTTGGACAGCGGAGCTGTCCCTGGTTCTAGTTCAATCGTAAATGGATCCGACCTATCAGGGGGGACACCCTGTAGCGAACGGAACACATCTGGGAACTCAGACACCAACGGGTCCTCAGATAGATCTTTCTGATCATCAGACCTGCCGTGCTCCATAGTGGTAATTGTGGTCAAATATGCTTCACAACCCTGTCTAAGCATCCGTTCTGCTCGGAATGCTGACACCACTACTCTATCAGAGCCGGACTCATATTCAGACTTTGGTACTGGATCGGGTGAGGTCCAGTCTCCAACCGTACACATCCTCTGTGGCAGTAGAGAGTGGCCCGATACTTTCCCAACCAATCCATGCCTAGGATCACATCGTGATTCTGTAGGTGCAACACAATCAGATCTACAGGCAGATTTTTCTCCTGGATCATTACCGGGATATTAGTCATGAGCCCTAGTGAGTGCATGATTTGCCCACCGGCCGCCCTCACTAGTCTCGAATTATCCCCAGAACAGAGGCAGAACAGACCCTTTCCGACCAGTTCCGGGCTCACAAAACTATGTGTAGCCCCTGTGTCGAAAAGTACGTGGGTTTCAACACCACCAGTCATGAGGGTCCCTATAAGAGACCCACATCAGAATCCCCTAGCCACTCTAGGTTCCAGACCAAGCATTCTATTGAATGTAACAGATAAATTCAGAAATTTCCAGAGATCGAATCAAACGATCCAGAAGCGCCGTCGTCTCGGGACAGCTCATACACCCTTGGTGTTGTGGTCGGCCTGCTCTGGGTCGACTTTCCCGTGTCTCCACGACCCTTCCCTTGTCCTCCTTGCCGCTTAGGGCATTCACTTTGGAAGTGTCCGCTTTGGCCGCAATGGAAACAAGTCCGAGAGCCGCTGCCACTGGATTGGCCCTGAGTCCGGCTTGGTCGAGTGCAATCTCGGATGGAATGATCCAAGCTGCCACATCTCACACAAGCTCCCATGGCTTTCCAGCATTCACCTGGATGGTTCTTACCACACTTGGGACATTCAGGTCGTCCACTAGAGGCCTTGCCTCCGTCAACCTGGTCCCACTTCCTCTTTCGGTCGTTAGTCTTACCCGTCGGGACAGACTGCGACTTCGTCTTAAGCTTGGCTTCTTCAGCCAAGTTAGACACCAAAAGAGCTACACGTTCAACCAGCTCTCCGACGGTGCTGAAGGTGCGGATCGAACAGTGGGTTCTCAGCTCCGGCCTTAAGCCTCGAATGAACCGATGAACCTGGAATGTCTCGTCCTCAAGTTCCCTTCCAACAAACCGTCGGAGCCGGTTGAACTCCTCTTCGTACTCACGTACGGCCCTGCGGATTTGGGTAAGGTCTAGGAATCTACGTTCCAGACGGTCCCAAGCCTCTGCAGGAAAGTATTTGCGGTTGAATTCATCTTCAAAATCCGCAAAACTCTGGAGACTTCCATTGGTGCGCTTGTTCACAGCCAGCCACCAATTATGCGCGTCCCCTTCCAGGAAGTGAACCGCAATGTCTCTCTTGTAATCCTCGGGACAACGAGTTGAGCTGAAGTTTCGGATTAGCCTACTCCTCCACTCGTCTGCCTCAATAGGATCGGTGCTTCCTGAGAAATGCTTCGTCCCTAGACGGGAGATGTGCTGAAGCAAACTCAGATAGTCCACCTTTTTCCCAGTCCTTTCTGGTGGATCAATCTCGATCACCTCGACCATTTCCACAACTGGACCATTGGTGTTGGGGGCGGTCGTAGCCACAGGCATAGCTTGGCCAACCGAGGAGTTCACTAATGGCGTGAACAGTTGGGCCATAGCCGCCACCTGAGTCCCCATTACCTTCATGGCCTCTAACAAGTCCTCTTTGGACAGTGTTGCGGTTACATTGGCCGTACCATTGGCCACTTTCTCACGCTGGCCACCATCACGGTTAGCGTTCGAGGATTCCACTTCCTCATCACTCTCCTGATGTTCCTGACCATCCCGTTGCGTCCCTGTAAGGTTAGCCTGATCAGTTGGCAACACATCTTCAGCGTTAGCCGCGGCCGGATCGGTTTGCAAACTGGACAGATTAGTTCCGTCCATGGCCACTTGGCTAGACTGACCGGCCATTCTCTTACTTCTTCGGGACTTTCCCGATTTGCTTTTTCCAGCCTAAGGATTCAGACAATGTTAGTACAAAACATACTAACCATAAACAGAACAAAACAATCCCTAGACTAAGCAATCAAACCTCACCGTGAGACATAATCAGCTGGCTGCGTGTGTGTGTGTGTGGACTACATAACCCAACTATCCTAGAATCAAGCATGCTCTGATACCAACTTGTAAGACCCGTTCCTGGTCTCTCGACCCAACTGGATACGAATGCTTACTTATTAATTTCTTTGCTTGTCTGATTAATTCTAAGTCTTTTCTTTACTAAGTCATATTCGAATATGAGGTTCATAAGCAAAGGGATAGATTGCACAGCGGAATAATAATGTATAAACTTTGTATTACTTAGAAACATGAGATTCAATACACAACTTCTTAACAGTCTCATAGACAATCACTAGTTCATCCCTAGCATCATCTAACCACACGTTACACAGCCTCTCACTGACCGAGCCTTCACGGCTCCTTGGCTTGACCAGAACCATCCTTAGTTCCTGAAACCACAACCAGATAAGCATTAATCATAACCAAGAATAGAACGGATTGATTCTACAATGCTTGGCTTGGTTCCTAGAACTTAGAGAAACCTAAGTCAACATAATCATAAAACGTATGAACCTACCTACCGTATCCTAAGTCATTCAACCAACCACCCCTTGACTTAGAATCTGATAGATCGTCCAGAATCGATAAACAGAACACACGAACAGATCCGGATTGTCCCCAAACACCAATCCGTCTAACAGGATAGAATATAGGTGCGACCGGCCAATGGAGTCCGGCTCAATGGCCCAACGGACTCCCTTACCTGATCCGGCCTTAGGCCTGGATCCAATCGGCCGAGTAAGCCACAAGCCTAATCCGGAAGGCTTAGCAACCGGTCAGACCTTGCGACTCTACCTTGGCTTAGACAAACCGTGACCTTGTCTTAACTAGCCAAGCCATAGGCTGATCCATAAGGATCGGTCCTAACCTGTCCCGAAAGACACCGTTTGGAACATGTACCCTTTGGCCATTCGTGCTTCTTGGACACTCAGGACTCTTGACAACTCGTGCCCTTTGGGTCATTCCCAACCGTTCGTCCTAACCGCCCAGTCTTGGTGCGATCGGATCATCCCACTAACCGACCCGTGTCTAGGCTAGCGGTTTGATTATGTCCAGCCAAAGTCTAGGGACGTGTTCCTTGGACTCAACCAACACAACCTTTCATGTTTAACCAGAGAGAAGAGAAGAGAAAAGAATTGAAACAGATAAGGAGAGCCGGATGGGACTTAGGAACCGAGCAGAGATGCGGTGCGATCGCATGGACCGTCCGTTCGGTCTGATGGAGCCACGGCCCATCACATACCTTGTGAACCACGTCTCGGTTCTCCATGCTCTTCTCCTTGTCTTGATCTCCCATTCTTGACCGGAGTTAGTTCTCAAACGATCAGAGTCGCCGGAACACAACACCACCACAATCGGCCTTTCTCTTGGCCGGAACTCTCTCTTTCTTTCTCTCTACGTTTTTCTCTGAGTATTTTACTCTGGAATTGGATAATGAAATCGACCAGAGAGCCCCCATATTTATAGAAAACGAGGGGGTAAGTCTTGCCCCATGAACAGGCACGACTTGCTAGCGAGTGGGCACCATCATCCAAGGGTTGTCCCCTTTCGGCCACTTGCATCCCTTCGCCCTTTCTGATTGGGTTTGGGTCGGTCACAAGCCCAACCCACGCCCCAGACCTCCTGGACTTAGCCCACGGCCTTGTCCAAAGACCCAACAGCCCATGGCCTCATGGCCAGACCTCACAGCCCACCACTGACCCGGACCCGGACCATCGGCCTAAAGCCCGGACAGTCCGTCTAGCTGAGATGAGCTGACTCTCAGCTGTCTCAGCTGAGTGAGCTAGTAGTACAGCTAGTGGAGCTGACTTAGTAGGGACTGAGCTGAACCTAGCTTCATTGAGCTGGCCGAGCTACTCGTTGTTGGGGTCAAAAACGGTTACGACGGAATTACCACCCGAAAATCCTCGGAGATCGTATTTCCGAAAGAGATAGTAAAAGAAGAGATGTAATTTTCGTAAAAATAACTAATACGAAGTTTTTACGAAGAAGTATCCTTTGGGATTCAAACCGAACAAACCAAGCTCGGTCACCACGCATACACGCCGTCCGATCGCTATGCAGCAACCAAACCTGAGCCAAAGCTCGGTCGCTACGTAGCGACCGAGCGACCGTCCCGCTCGGTCGCTACGTAGCGATCGAGCTCGAGTCAAAGCTCGGTCGCTACGTAACGACCGAGCGATCGTCCCGCTCGGTCGCTACGTAGCGACCGAGCTCGAGCTAAAGCTCGGTCGCTACGTAGCAACCAAGCGATCGTCCCACTCGGTCGCTACGTAGCGACCGAGCGATCGTCCCGCTTGGTCGCTACGTAGCGACCGAGCTCGAGCCAAAGCTCGGTCGCTACGTAGTGACCGAGCGATCGTCCCGCTCGGTCGCTATGTAGCGACCGAGCTCGGCCAAGCTCGGTCGCTACGTAGCGACCGAGCTCAAGCTAAAGCTCGGTCGCTACGTAGCGACCGAGCACTCGTCCCGCTCGGTCGCTACATAGCGACCGGGCTCGAGCCAAAGTTCGGTCGCTGTGTAGCGATTGAACCTTTCCGAACATCGATACGACACCAGTCTTTGCATTCTCGTCAAACCTTCGAATACTATCTCCCGAAGACCGTAGCAAGCTCAGTCCATGTTTCCCGCTATTCTAATTCATCGATCAGACTTCGCGGATTAGAAACCGCGGAAAACTCGTAGTAAACGTGTCGAGTCGGAAGACGGCCCAAAGGGACCTAAAACACGACTCGAGGCCCATCCTACAATGTTTCCTAACCAAAAGCCCGTGAACCACAGCATGGTTCACGCTTGGCCCACAAGGAAGGATAAATGTCAAGTTTCCGCGGATAAATACGGAAGTTTTGAAGATAATTGTGAAGATCGGGAAAATGGAATATCTCCATTTTTATGCTATGACGGCTTAGGGGCAGAAGAGTAAAAGCGTAAACCGACCTTGGAGCTAGTATATAAGGAGTCCTAGGCGAGGAGCAGAGAGAGAGAGCTTTTTCAGAGCAAACTTAGCACTTAGAGCAATTTAGGCAATTTTCCGTTTTTGTTATTTCGAGCTGCGACTCAATTAGGTTTAGCCGTCTTAGGGTTGCTAGAACTAGGAATCTCGCCGACAGCTCTTGAGCCCAGGCTTATACCTTGTTGTAACGCTCATACGCAGATTCGGAATAAGATCTACTTTGCTCTCTTTTCGATTTCTTATTTTTATCGTTGTTATTCTCGTGTTCTGATTGCTTGACGTGTGGTAATTAACAGATATCCGGGTCCTCTGGGAAATTAGGGTTTTCCTAGTTTCCTTATTTAAACGGAAATCGACAGTGTGAATTTCGGTTCCCAAAGTTTAGCGCTAGAAGGAGGGGCCTTACGGATCAATCTAACCCGCAAAAGCCACACACAGTCTGACATGTCAACCAACGACGCGGATAACGTGCAAACTCCTCTTAACGGAGGCAGCGGCACCGATCTCCACACTCCAGTAGCGGACGTATCCGCGGCCAACGCGCAAGCCAACGCCGCGACGCTCGAGGAGTTCAAAAAGATGTTCGCCACCTATGAGAAAAGGTCGGAAGAACAGGATAAGCTCGTGAATACCTTGACCAAACAAGTTGAAACCTTAACGGCAAGGACCCAAGCTATCCGTCCCCGCGGAACCACCAAAATCCGCGGGAAAAGGCTCGACTTCGCCACCCCACTCGATAGAGCAGGAGTCGCGCGGGAACGACCTTCCGGTCAAAACCCTAGCGAGAAATCTCCCATCGAAAAGGGGAACTCTGAAAGTCTTCCGCCCCCTGCAAAGGACTCGGAGGATAACGAAGCCGAACACATTGACCTGGATCCTAGCGATGTCTCCAACGACACCGACGAGGATGTCGACAGACATCCAAGAAGGACCAGAAGCCGATCCGCTCGGGAAGGCTCCCCGTTCGAAAAACCAATGACGGAAGAAGAAGAAGTCGCCTATTGGAACGAACAAGAGGAGCTGGCCGAAAGGCAAACCGAGCTCACTCGCAGTAAACGCCGACAGGCTCGGAAATCTACTGACGAGACATCGGATATCCGCGATCTTCGCGACTACATCACTAAGACTGCGGCAGAAGTGAGAGCCGTAAAGTCTCAAATCCATCATGCTACTAGTGCTGCCCCCGAGATCGATCGACTGCTGGAAGGAGCTCGAAAGACCCCCTTTACCAGTCGCATTTCGGACATGAGGGTGTCCGTTCCAGGAAGATCAAAGTACCGAAGTACGATGGTACGGCCGACCCAAAAGCGCACCTTCAGGCTTTCCACATCGCGATGGGAAGAGCAAGACTGAAGGACGGCGAAAAAGATGCCGGCTATTGCCGCCTGTTTGTCGAAAATCTTGAAGGAGCAGCGCTCGAATGGTTCGCACGCCTTCGTCGCAACACCATCGGGAGTTTTCGACAGCTCGCATCGGAATTCCTCAAACAGTACTCTGTATTCATAGACAGGGAAACCTCCGATGTTGACCTCTGGAGTCTCTCCCAGAGGGAAGACGAACCCCTCCGCGAGTTTATCAGTCGGTTCAAGCTGATAATGTCCAGGGTCAGCGGGATAAGCGACAAAGTGGCCATCGACGCGCTGAGAAAGACGCTCTGGTACAAGTCGAAATTCAGAAAATGGATAACTCTCGACAAACCGCGAACGATCCAGGACGCCCTCCACAAAGCAACGGACTACATCATAGTCGAGGAAGAAACTAAAGTCTTATCGCAAAAACATAAGCCGGCAAGACCATCCTCGAAAGACGCAGATCCGAAGGGGAAAAAGAAAAACTCTCGTAACGACAAGTACGTCCATCACGAGGGGGAAGATCTCCAAGGGGCGCATAACTATGCGATCAATTCGGATCAAGGCCGGACCACGGGAAACACATGGACTCGCAATCAAGGGTATGACGAAAACACCTTCTGCGAGTTCCACCAATCCCGAGGACACTCCACGACCAATTGCAAAGTCTTGGGAGCAAGACTGGCCGCGAAGCTACTCGCTGGAGAGCTTTCGGAAGTAACTAGCGTCAAGGATCTCATCCTCGATTCTGATCGGCCTCCAAAGACGGATAGAAATCCGTCCGCTGAAAAATCCCCTCAACGAAACCAACCTGGGGATAAACGCGGTAGGAGGCCGGATGACAAAGGGAACGATAACAATCGTCGCAGAGTCAATATGATCATCGGAGGATCACAATACTGCAGCGATACCGTGTCGGCCATCAAGGCTTACCAACGGAAGGCAGAGTCAAGTGCAAATTGGCCTACATGGTCTCCTCCTCGAGACGGCCAAAGTTGCTCGATCACCTTCACAGAGGAAGAAGCCGGCGGTATCGACCAACCTCACTGCGACCCGCTCGTCATAGATCTCATCATACGATATTTAGAAGTCGGAAGGGTACTCGTCGACACGGGAAGCACGGTCAACGTAATCCTCCGCGACACTCTCAAGCGGATGAGTATCGAACTCGGAGAAGTAACTCTGACGCCAAAACCACTCACAGGTTTTTCAGGCGAAGTGTCGATGACTCTCGGATCAATCCAATTGCCAGTCATGGCGAAGGAGATCACGAAAATCGTCGAATTCGCGGTAGTCGATCTGGGAACCCCATGGCTCAACGCCATGCAGGCAGTTCCGTCAACCTACCACCTGGGTCTCAAGTTCCCAACGCCGAGCGGAGTCGCGGCCATCTGAGGATGCCAAAAACAGTCGCGACTATGCTTCCTCGCGGAGCATAAGTTAAGGCAAATCACAGCTTCTGCAAACGGCAAACGCGCGAAGATAGATCGATCTTCAGCCAAAAGCGCCCCGGGAGAGGACGAAGTAAAATCGTCTATCAAAGCAAACGCATCGGACGTCGAAGCTCGACATAAATCCGAAGCCCACGCGACAGCTCAACCGGAACATCCGGAAAATAGCGTCGACCCAGCCACGATCGACACGGTCAAGGCGGACATCGCGACATCTACCGCCGAGTAAGAACACTCGCGGCATGAAACAGAACTACGAGATGGCTTGATCCTCGAAAGGGGTACGTAGGCAGCTCGTCAAAAGACGAGTTCAGCTATCCCCCTCTCTAAAAGGGGGGGGGGGGGAATGGGTGCGTATACTCGTATACTCCCAGTTAGAAAAATCTTCATTATTGTAATCGAGTTTTCAGAAACTTCAAAAACTTTTACTACATTATACGTTGTCCTTTTTATCGAAAACGTTTACGCTTCAGTAAAACAAAAAAGAAACTTTCAGGACACGCCTGAAAACGTTAAGACTCTTGTCTGCGGCCCCTTCCGGCCTGAAAATCGTAAAGATTATCATCTTTCAAACACGCAAAAATACACGTATAATCCTCGAAATAACTGCGAGACGTTGCAAAAGTTAAAATTCGAGGACAATGCTAACAAATTGTCTGAACGCGACCACCAAAAACCTTACACCCCGTTCGTCGATTGGCCCCGACGAACACGCCAGCCGTCTTAAACAAACGCAATTCGATCACTCTTTTGATCTTTAACAACGTCCAGCACAAGGACAAAAGCGCGCTACAACAAAAATCCGAAATTTTGGTTTAGCACTTCCAGTTGATTCTGAGAAGATGCTCGATTCGTACCATACAAGTCATATAAGCCGAGAACATATCGCGGACTTTAAATCGATGTGAATCAGGAAGAAATCGCAACAGGAAAAACGATAGCCGGCTAGTCACCGCACAAACCATGTCTTGCCCTAAACCCAACGCTCTGGTCTCAAACATCTCAAGGCATGATATCTAAAAGATACGAGATCCTAAACCATGTCTCTCCGTTCGTATCTCAATGTTCTCGAAAATCGTAAAGATAAGTAAATTTTTACGAAAATCACGAACGAACCAACAGATTGAACGTCTAATCAGAACTAAATACGAGACGGCAACTCATATTTACTTCAACCCAACTTAGGAAAACTCGAAACAAAACATTCGTCATATAAATAAACCGCGTAAAGCGGAAATGGATTCAAAGCCACCAACGGCCAGTCCCGGTAAATACAAATACGGCCATCTAGGCCTAAACAAAATCCAAATTTAAAGGGCCACACTCGGCGGAAAACAGATAAAAGGATAACTGATCCATCCCTCATAATCCAAAGTCAAAGTCCCCGGACAACGAAGCACCAAACGCATCCGCGGGACGATCCACTTCCTCGCCACCATCGGGAAACCCGGTCGGAACCTCCTCGGTATCAGGGGAAACCGGGATGGAATCCCAGAACCCTTGAATCCTCTCGTTAATCGGAAGGATAAGCGCCTCAGCATGGGCACGTTCACTCATCCCACTCTTCATCAAGCTCATTTCCTCTTCAAACACATATTCATCGGCTCGCGTCCTTCAAAGACTTCCGACCGAACCGCGGCACTCGCGAAAGTCACCTTCCGAGGTAAAGGCATTCTTGAGGTTCCCATACTCAACCTGGAATTGATATGCGCGAGTCTTCATCACCTCGACGATTTCTCTTTTGCCTTTCCTCTCCGCTTTACGAACAGCCCGCGCATGATCACGAGTAAGTTGCGCCTCTCGCTCCAGCATCTCGCCTTGCACGCGAGCGAGATCCCGCTCCGCTTTCTCCGCTTTAAAGCGGTAGACCATGGCTTCTCTATGGCCCGCCTCAATGGCCGAGCCCAGCAGGCTCAGGCCCTACAAAATCGATTGACATGTTATAAACATATATACACAGGACTATCACCAAGAAATCCTCAAAAACTAACCCCATTGATGATGCGAGATCCCTCCGCAACGACTCTCGGCCTCGTCGATTCTTTCGTAGGAGGAGGAGCATCGAAACCCGGTGGCAGTCCAGCAAAGAAGTCATCGAAATCCGGAATAGGGGCCTCGCTCGAACCGCTCCCGTCGCCGTAAGCAAGGTTCGGATCCCATTCTGGAAGCATAGAGTCATCCATCGAAAACTCTATGTCGCCAAGATCGACATCTTTTCCCTTCCAAGAGCTCGACTCCGGCACAGCTGTTGGAGCTTCGACGGGATTCTGGTCGTCAGGTTCGGAGTCGCTTCCCGTGTCCGCATCCAAAGCAGGACCAGTTTGCACGAATCTCAGTGCCTTCCGAACCCTCTTCGGCGTAAAAGAAGTCCAGAAGAAGGGACCATTCCTGAGAAGATCCCTCACCGAAATGATGTCCTCGGGGAACGGAGCAAAAGGGTTGATGAAGGGACGATCATTCGGCAACCTCCGGAACAGTGGAATGCAACTCTCTTCGATGGATGCAGCGTCTATACGAACGAAGAAAAAGAACTTCTTCCACGAGTTGAAGTTCGAAATAAACTTCTTAACCACTGACATAAATTTCCGAGGGACCAACCTATGCTTATCCGTACCCCTGACAAGTTGAAGCCTCAAAAGCGCTTCATAATGATCGACGGAAAGGGAAAGGCCATGCTCGTAGCTTAGGATCAGGATCCCAATAAGATGCTGAATGGCAAGGGGTGTCAACTGACTTATCGCAACTTCGAAACGGTCCAACACTCGGACGAGAATTTCGGGTATGGGGAACCATAGGCGACAACGCACTACGAACGCCTCATAGCAAGTAAAGTAACCCTCCGGGGGGCTGTTAGCACATTCCCCGCGGCAGGGAACCCGGAACTCCACAGCATCCGGGATGTGGTAGAACGATCGCATCGTCGCGAGAAACTCGTCAGTAGTCCTGCTTGCATCCTCTTCCTCGACTCCACGATGGACCAGGACCGGGAACGGCTTCTCCTTGGGAGGGGTCAACGAGCCATAATGAGCAACCCACCATGCCTCGTTCTCGGCAGGATGCACCGAATGAGGCACGATCTCCATCTTCGGAACAATGAGCTCTTCATAAGGACTCGCGGACGAAGACCCTTTTTTCGCAACCTTTTTCTTGCTCGACATCTTTACACTTCTCTTGAGAGAATAGAGGAAAAGGGTGGAGAGAAAGATATAAAGTTTTTTCTTAAGAAAGATCTTAGAGAAAGACAAGAAAGTGAAAAAATTATGGAACAAGTTACCTCCCTTCTTATAAGACATGAGGATTTACTATTCAAGCTCGGACTTTCGGATATTAATTCCATCCATCACGCCTAACTTGCCAAACATGCCTAACCGCACGCTAGGATCCTACGATGCATGATCCTAACGGGCTGGGGGGCAAACTGTTGGGGTCAAAAACGGTTACGACAGAATTACCACCCGAAAATCCTCGGAGATCGTATTTCCAAAAGAGATAGTAAAAGAAGAGATGTAATTTTCGTAAAAATAACCAATACGAAGTTTTTACGAAGAAGTATCCTTTGGGATTCAAACCGAACTAACCAAGCTCGGTCACCACGCATACACGCCGTCCGATCGCTATGCAGCAACCAAACCTGAGCCAAAGCTCGGTCGCTACGTAGCGACCGAGCGACCGTCCCGCTCGGTCGCTACGTAGCGACCGAGCTCGAGTCAAAGCTCGGTCGCTACATAGCGACCGAGCAATCGTCCCGCTCGGTCGCTACGTAGCGACCGAGCGATCGTCCCGCTCGGTCGCTACGTAGCGACCGAGCTCGAGCCAAAGCTCGGTCGCTAGGTAGCAACCGAGCGATCGTCCCGCTCGGTCGCTACGTAGCGACTGAGCGATCGTCCCGCTCGGTCGCTACGTAGCAACCGAGCTCGAGCCAAAGCTCGGTCGCTACGTAGCGACCGTGCGATCGTCGCTACGTAGCGACCGAGCTCAAGCCAAAGCTCGGTCGCTACGTAGCGACCGAGCACTTGTCCCACTCGGTCGCTACGTAGCGACCGGGCTCGAGCCAAAGTTTGGTCGCTGTGTAGCGATTGAACCTCTCCAAACATCGATACGACACCAGTCTTTGCATTCTCGTCAAACCTTTGAATGCTATCTCCCGAAGACCGTAGCAAGCTCAGTCCATGTTTCCCGCTATTCTAATTCATCGATCAGACTTCGCGGATTAGAAACCGCGGAAAACTCGTAGTAAACGTGTCGAGTCGGAAGACAGCCCAAAGGGACCTAAAACACGACTCGAGGCCCATCCTACGATTTTTCCTAACCAAAAGCCCGTGAACCACAGCATGGTTCACGCTTGGCCCACGAGGAAGGATAAATGTCAAGTTTCCGCGGATAAATACGGAAGTTTTGAAGATAATTGTGAAGATCGGGAAAAATGGAATATCTCCATTTTTATGCTATGACAGCTTAAGGGCAGAAGAGTAAAAGCGTAAACCAACCTTGGAGCTAGTATATAAGGAGTCCTAGGCGAGGAGCAGAGAGAGAGCTTTTTTCAGAGCAAACTTAGCACTTAGAGCAATTTAGGCAATTTTCCGTTTTTGTTATTTTGAGCTGCGACTCAATTAGGTTTAGCCGTCTTGGGGTTGCTAGAAGTAGGAATCTCGCCGACAGCTCTCGAGCCCAGGCTTATACCTTGTTGTAACGCTCATACGCAGATTCGGAATAAAGATCTACTTTGCTCTCTTTTCGATTTCTTATTTTTATCGTTGTTATTCTCGTGTTGTGATTGCTTGACGTGTGGTAATTAACAGATATCCGGGTCCTCTGGGAAATTAGGGTTTTCCTAGTTTCCTTATTTAAACGGAAATCGACAGTGTGAATTTCGGTTCCCACACTCGTCCACTTTGTCCAGTTACTGTCTTACTCGTCCTAGCTGTCTCTTAGCTTGTATAAGGTTAAGTCTAAGTTTCCTTATGTCCTTAACCTTCTTTCTCGACCATGCAACGCTTGCCTTGATGTCCTAAGACTGGCTTGCACGTTTCCTCGAACCATGGCCGTCCCAACAATCCTATTCAGGATTGGGGGAGTGACACGTCCTGTGTGTACTGAATAGACAGCCCACGTGGGATAAAATCACCCAAACAGTCCACAGGAAGGGCCAGCGTGCTGAGTCCAAGGACCAACGTGCTGATATGTATACTAAGGGACAGCCACGGACGTCCTGTGTGTGCTGACGGACACAGACGGACACACACGGACAGCCACGGACGTCCTGTGTGTGCTGGCGGACACCCACGCACGTCCTGTGTGTACTGAACAGACAGCCCACGAGGGCCAAAATCACCCGAACAGTCCGTAGGAAGGGTCAGCGTGCGGAGTCAAAGGACACACGTGCTGATATGTGTACTGATGGACAGCCACAGACGTCATGTGTGTGCTGACAGACACACACGGACACACACACACAGCCACGAACGTCCTGTGTGTGCTGACGGACACACACGGACGTCCAGTGTGTGCTGACGGACACCCACAGACGTCCTGTGTGTACTGAACAGACAGCCCACATGGGCCAAAATCACCCAAACAGTCCACGGGAAGGGCCAGCGTGCTGAGTCCAAGGACCAGCGTGCTGATATGTATACTGATGGACAGCCACGGACGTCATGTGTGTGCTGACGCACACACACGGTCCGCCAAGGACATCCTGTGTGTGCTGGCGGACACCCACAGACGTCCTGTGTGTACTGAACAGATAGCCCACGTGGGCCAAAATCACCCAAACAGTCCACGGGAAGGGTCAGCGTGTAGAGTCCAAGGACCAACGTGCTGATATGTGTACTCATGGACAGCCACACACGTCCGGTGTGTGCTGACGGAAACACACGGACAGCCACGGACGTCCTGTGTATGCTTACGGACACAGACGGACGTCCTGTGTGTGCTGACCGACACCCACGAACGTCCTGTGTGTGCTGACAGACACACACGGACACACACGGATGTCCTGTGTGTGCTGACAGACAGCCACAAACAGCCCCGGACGTCCTGTGTGTGCTGGCGGACACCCATGGACGTCCTGTGTGTACTGAACAGACAGCCCACTTGGGACAAAATCACCCAAACAGTCCACGGGAAGGGCCAGCATGCTGAGTCCAAGGACCAACGTGCTGATATGTGTACTGAGGGACAGCCACGGACGTCCTGTGTGTGTTGACGGACACAGATGGACACACACGGACAGCCACAGACGTCATGTGTGTGCTGGCGGACACCCACGGACGTCCTGTGTGTACTGAACAGACAGCCCACGAGGGCCAAATTCACCCGAACAGTCAACAAGAAGGGTCAGCGTGCGGAGTCCAAGGACCAACGTGCTTATATGTGTACTGATAGACAGCCACGGACGTCATGTGTGTGCTGACGGACAGACACGGATGTCCTGTGTGTGCTGACGAACACCCACTGACGTCCTGTGTGTGCTGAGGGACACCCACGGACGTTCTGTATGTGCTGACAGACACACACGGACGTCCTGTGTGTGCTGACGGACAGCCACAAACAGCCACGGACGTCCTGTGTGTGCTGGCGGACACCCACGGACGTCCTGTGTGTACTGAACAGACAGCCCACGAGGGCCAAAATTACCCGAATAGTCCACAGGAAGGGTCAGCGTGCGGAGTCAAAGGACCAACGTGCTGATATGTGTACTGATGGACTGCCACAGACGTCATGTGTGTGCTGACAGACACACACGGACACACACGCACAGCCACGAACGTCCTGTGTGTGCTGACGGACACACACGGACGTCCTGTGTGTGCTGACGGACACCCACATACGTCCTGTGTGTACTGAACAGATAGCCCACGTGGGCCAAAATCACCCAAACAGTCCACGGGAAGGGCCAGCGTACTGAGTCCAAGGACGAGCGTGCTGATATGTATACTGATGGACAGCCATGGATGTCCTGTGTGTGCTGACGGACACACACGGACCGCCACGGACGTCCTGTGTGTGCTGGCGGACACCCACGGACGTCCTGTGTGTACTGAACAGATAGCCCACGTGGGCCAAAATCACCCAAACAGTCCACGGGAAGGGCCAGCGTGCAGAGTCCAAGGACCAACGTGCTGATATGTGAACTGATGGACAGCCACAGACGTCCTGTGTGTGCTGACGGACACACACGTACAGCCACGGACGTCCTGTGTATGCTTACCGACATCCACGAACATCCTGTGTGTGCTGACAGACACACACGGACACACACGGATGTCCTGTGTGTGCTGACAGACAGCCACAAACAGCCCCGGATGTCCTGTGTGTGCTGGCGTGTCACGCCCCCAATCCTGGAAAGGATTGTCGGGACGGCCATGGTTCGAGGAAACGTACAAGCCAGAGTTAGGACATCAAGGCAAGCGTTCCATGGTCGAGAAAGAAGGTTAAGGACTACTAGCTCACCCAGCTGAGGCAGCTGAGAGTCAGCTCACCTCAGCTAGACGGACTGTTCGGGATTTAGGCCGATGGTCCGGGTCCGGGTCAGTGACAGGCTGTGAGGTCCGGCCATGAGGCCATGGGCTGTTGGGTCTTTGGGCAAGGCCGTGGGCTAAGTCCAGGAGGCTTGGGGCGTGGGTTGGGCTTATGACCGACCCCAAACCCAATCAGAAAGGGCGAAGGGATGCAAGTGGCCGAAAGGGGACAACCCTTGGCCGATGGTGCCCATTCGCTAGCAAGTCGTGCCTGTTCGTGGGGCAAGACTTACCCCCTCGTTTTCTATAAATATGGGGGCTCTCTGGTCGATTTCATTATCCAATTCCAGAGTAAAATACTCATGGAAAAACGTAGAGAGAGAGAGAGAGAGTTCTGGCCAAGAGATCGCCGGAAAAGGGCCGGTCGTGGTGGTTTTGTATCTCCGGCAAGGAGAACGGTTTAGGAGAGAGGAGGCCGTGTGTTATGAATACCCAAGGCGTAGAGAAGGGTCTGGAGAAGGACTCAAAAGCCGTGGTTCAGTCTGATAGGGTCAGTGGGGTAACCACCGACTCATCGGCTAAAACAATCGGACAGTCTGAACCGGTCTAGCCATGGGCGTTTGGATTGTGTCCTATTCTTCTTATTCTTTTCATCCAATTCTTCTTCTAATCCTTCTGTACATTGGCGTGGCCTTGTTTATGTGTTGGGATTGGTTATAACCGTGGTTCTGGTTGAGTAATGAAGTCGCGGTCCATAACCGTCGAGTTAGGCGCGCACATGGTCTAAACCGGCCTCAGGTGATCCGATTGGATAGGGGCGGTTCTGTTCTGTTCTGTTCTGAACGGTTGCAACCCTTCCCTGAACAGTCACAATGGTTCATGACTTGTGTAGGTTAAGGCGTCGTCCTTTGGCCATAGGCCGGACACACGCACGGACCAGACAGTCCATACGGACGGTTAGGTCGAACGGTTGGAGCATCTGAATGGGTGCGAGATGCCAAGGGTCATGAGTTGCCAAGAGGCACGAGTGTCCAAAGGGTACTTGTTCCCAAAGGGTGTGAGTTCCAAACGGTGCCATTGGTTCAAGGCTTAGGCCGAACCAAGTGGACAGTCCGCGGCTGCATAGTCGAACGGACGGACGGTTAATTTAACCGGAGTGTTGTGTCGCAAGGTCTGATTGGTTGCAAGGCAATCCGGTTTGGTCTTGGGCCTTACTCTCTGGTATGGATCCAGGCTTTGGGTCGGATCAGGTAAGAAGGTCCGTGAGCCTTTGGTCCAGACTTATAACTGGTCGATCGCACCTAGATCTTAACCAGACGGTTAGACGGGACTATGGACGATCCGGCTATGGTTGGATGGCTTTAGCCGCAAAGGCTAAGTGGGATATCTTACAATAAACCTTGGGTTGGTGAGTAGGATAGGCGCCATATGCATTATGTAGGGCGTAGACCCACATGATGGCAATGGAAGGCCGGTTATATCAGTACCTGCTAAGTAGACGATGGCTTATCAAGTCTTGTTGTCGGATCATGTTTCATGACGATGGTTCGATGGCCGAGCACTAGTATGGATAGTCAGGTTGCTGGAGTAAGAGTATTGATGTGATGCTTCTAGATATCAACCTTGGTGTTGATAGCTTCGAGATTGGCTAAGAGTCATGACGAAGTGTATGGCTAGTACTATGTGTCGTAGACCATAGATACTGAGCCTAAGTGTGATTGTTCAAGGAAGGCCGTGTAAGATCTGATCATGGTTGAGTATGGACGACCTGACCTCTGAATGATGGTTCAAGGTGTCGGAACTAACCTGATTAGGAATGCATCGGTTGGTATGAACAAATCATATATGTTGTCGGGGTTAAGTCCCAAGGCCGGTCAGGCCAGATGATGACTCATCAGTTCCAAGTCATGTGAGGATGGTTGGTTGATTGACTTAGGATCTAATGAGCTTTGTCAGTCCAGAAGATGGACTTGGTACTATTGCCTATAAGGCAAAAGGATTTTGGATTGTGCATGAGCCGAGAAAGGCCAGATGCAAACCCTTATCCTTTCAAAGACTTCTCAAAGGTTACTTATGTCTGTGGGGATGGTTGGTTGAATGACTAAGTACCTAGGGGAGCTGTTTAATGCAGGAGTCAAGATAAGGACCTTAAGTAAGATCATTGAGTGATCGTGGTCCAGCGGTCAAGCAAGAGCAATTCGAATCAATGGAGGACCGATGAGCTAATAAGCTCCGTAGATGTGGCAAAGGTATGATCTAGCATTTACTTATGTAGATCTAGATAGAATGGTTTAGGGGAATGGAACCTCAGAATCGTATGACTTGGTTTGGGTTTAGGATTAACCTTTAAGCTAATTGGTAGTTGAGTAAGCTGACCAAGGCTAAGGTGATTCGACCAGACAAGTGTTAGATTTGTTTTAGACCAATGGTTAACTAGAGAATAATCCGCTGCGTATCTGTTGAAAGGATCTAGGCTATTAATGACTAGGGAAGTCTTTAGCTAAGATCTAAGTTAGCCCTCGCCTTTAGGCGATATTATAAATAAAGGGCGAAAATTAAGAGGTTCGGCCAGGAAGTGGACCGAGCGACGTGAGGCATCGACCGCGGCCTAGGCTGCCGGGATCGGGTCTTACAAGTTGGTATCAGAGCATGCTTGATCCTGTTTAGGACAACGCTCTAAGATGTTGTGTTCCATACCGAAGTTATTTCCAAAACTATGATGACTATGAAACCTTAGTTGGGGTGAGCCAAGAAAGAGTTGAGGTAAGCTAGGGTATCATGCTTGTAAATGTGGGAATTCTAAGATGAACCAGCTTAGCCAAGATACATTTTCCAAGGCCAAGAACCTAAAAACAGAAAGGTTGGTCGATCTAGTATTTATAAGTAATAGACGGGTTGGAAGGGATGGAAGCAATGCAAGACTTGTTTATGGATGACCTAAACAAGGGAAGTAACATGAACCAGAGAGTGGCTTAGGTTGAAATAAAGGTGCAGCATTCTACTGAAGTTAAGTGTTATCCCTTGATGGCCGTTCATAATAAATAAAGCATATGCAATGTTATATCTGACTCAAAGGAGACACTACATGACCAGTACACGAGTGGACTTGTGATCAGATGGATCAGCTAGGACTCGGTATAAGTCAAGGTAGGTTTCCTTAGATCTAGTAGGATGGAATGAATCAATTCCAATCTGAATCTGTCCAAGGAAAGAATGAGGAAACTCATGATGTTTGTTCCAATCAATGTAAGAACATGATCTTAACTACCGTAGTATAATGGGGATTGAGGTATATTAAAATTGCTCTTGTGAATGGTGTGAGCATTCGCAAAAGTAAGACGCCTTGGAGAATGGTATGGGACGTTTTCCAAGTGTGTGGTCAAACCGAGATCTTACTCATCTAGGTATCCACTGGAACTGGAAGTATTGAAGTTATTGGCAATGCCATGAGGGATGTTATGGGACGTTCTTTGTGGTGTGGTCATGCACTGAGATAGTTTCCACAAGTGGATTTGTGGTGTGGAAACACACGTACTTTTCGACACAGAGGCTACACATAGTTTTGTGAGTCCGGGACTGGTCGGAAAGAGTCTGTTCTGTCTGAGTTCTGGGGATTATTCGAGACTAGTGAGGGCAGCCGGTGGGCAAATTATGCATTCACTAGGGCTCATGAAAAATATCCCGGTGTGGATCCAGGAGAGAAATCTGCCTGTAGATCTGATCGAGAAAAATATCCACGCGCCTACAGAATCACGAGATGATCCTAGGCATGAATCTGGTTGGGAAAGTATCGGGCCACTCTCGATTGCCACAAAGTTCGTGTGCAATTGGAGACTGGAGCTCACCCGATCCAGTACCAAAGTCTGAGTCTGAGTCCGGCTCTAAGGAAAGTAGGGGTGTCAGTAGTCCAAGTGAATTGGATGCTTAGACAGGGTTGTGAAGTATTTTTGACCACAACTACCACTACGGAGCACGGCAATTCTGTTGATCTGTCTGGGATCTCGTTGGTATCGAGATCCATTGTCTGAGTCCGGCTTTAAGGAAAGTAGTGGTGTCAGCATTCCGTGTGGATCGGATGCTTAGACGGGATTGTGAAGTATTTTTTTGACCACAATTACCACTATGGAGCGCGGCAAATTCTGGTGATCTAAAAGATCTGTTTGAGGACCCATTGGTGTCTGAGTTCCCAGATGTGTTCCGTTCGCTACAGAGTCTCCCCTCTGGTAGGTCGGATCCATTTATGATTGAACTGGAACCAGGGACAGCACCACTGTCCTAGAGTCTGTTTCTGTCGGCTCCGACTGAGATGGCAGAGCCGAAGTTGACCACGTCCGAGAGAGGACCATGGTCGCAGTACAACCAAGTCGGAGTTTGACCTAAGGTTGAGAATGATCAAGTCCAAAAAAAAAAGGACGAGGATCAGCCCACGACCTATTCGGAGATGGACCTATGGTCGGGGTGAAACGGTCGAGTCCCTGAGTGGACCAGAACCAGAGTACGATCGAGTCCAAGGAAGGACCAGGATCGAATTATGACAAAGTCCAGTGAAGGATAGAAGTCAAGTCTGAGGCGTTTTTAGTCTGGAGGGACAAAGATCGCAATGTGGCCAAGCCTGAAAAGGTTGTGGCCGGTTAAGGGGATGATCCAGTACGTTGTGGCTGAGGTCATGAGCCTTATTGTCCATGAAGGACAAAAGAACCATAATAATCTGTTAGGACTCGTTGTAGGACGAGCAGCCTAAAGATTAGAACAAGTTCGTGAGGACTTGACTGGTACATCGAGTGGTGTGGGGATTGGCCAAATCTACTAAGGCTCGAGTATGCAGCATGTTCCTAGGGACTGATTATGATCTAGTCTTGGACTATGATCAGAGAAAGAATAAAATCTGAAGAAGATGCTATTCAAAGGAAAGACATAGACTTGTTGGATACTAGGACCGCAACCTGGAGATTTCGGCCAGTGACACAAGGAATGTCTTTGGATGGATTTTCAAGTATCACTTGAATGGGTGCTTGATGGACCCTCGACTGTGGTCAAAGTAGACAAGTAAGGGTGCCATCAGCGAAACCAGAAAGGACCACTTGATAGGATTTTTGTGGTTAAATCCTTATCAAGTGGGGGAGACTTGTACAACGATGGTCAAAGGAAAATTGATCAACGAAGTGGTGATTCGGTGGTTTTAATCAAGCTTGTTCTATTCTCTGATCAAGACTAGAATAAGTTTGTTTGGAATATTTTGTCTTGGGACAAGGTATAATCATCACCGGATTCGAGGACGAATCCATTACAAGTGGGGGAGACTTGTCACGCCCCCAATCCTGGAAAGGATTGTCGGGACGGCCATGGTTCGAGGAAACGTACAAGCCAGTCTTAGGACATCAAGGCAAGCGTTCCATGGTCGAGAAAGATGGTTAAGGACATAAGGAAACTTAGACTTAACCTTATACAAGCTAAGAGACAGCTAGGACGAGTAAGACGGTAACTGGACGAAGTGGACGAGTAGCTCGGCCAGCTCAATGAAGCTAGGTTTGGTTCACTCCAGCTCAGTCCCTACTAAGTCAGCTCCACTAGCTGGACTACTAGCTCACCCAGCTGAGGCAGCTGAGAGTCAGCTCACCTCAGCTAGACGGACTGTTCGGGCTTTAGGCCGATGGTCCGGGTCCGGGTCAGTGGCCGGCTGTGAGGTCCGGCCATGAGGCCATGGGCTGTTGGGTCTTTGGGCAAGGCCGTGGGCTAAGTCCAGGAGGCTTGGGGCGTGGGTTGGGCTTATGACCGACCCCAAACCCAATCAGAAAGGGCGAAGGGATGCAAGTGGCCGAAAGGGGACAACCCTTGGCCGATGGTGCCCATTCGCTAGCAAGTCGTGCCTGTTCGTGGGGCAAGACTTACCCCCTCGTTTTCTATAAATATGGGGGCTCTCTGGTCGATTTCATTATCCAATTCCAGAGTAAAATACTCATGGAAAAACGTAGAGAGAGAGAGAGAGAGAGAGTTCTGGCCAAGAGATCGGCCGAAAAAGGGCCGGTCGTGGTGGTTTTGTATCTCCGGCAAGGAGAACGGTTTAGGAGAGAGGAGGCCGTGTGTTATGAATACCCAAGGCGTAGAGAAGGGTCTGGAGAAGGACTCGAAAGCCGTGGTTCAGTCTGATAGGGTCAGTGGGGTAACCACCGACTCATCGGCTAAGACAATCGGACAGTCTGAACCGGTCTAGCCATGGGCGTTTGGATTGTGTCCTATTCTTCTTATTCTTTTCATCCAATTCTTCTTCTACTCCTTCTGTACATTGGCTTGGCCTTGTTGATGTGTTGGGATTGGTTATAACCGTGGTTCTGGTTGAGTAATGAAGTCGCGGTCCATAACCGTCGAGTTAGGCGCGCGCATGGTCTAAACCGGCCTCAGGTGATCCGATTGGATAGGGGCGGTTCTGTTCTGTTCTGTTCTGAACGTTTCAACCCTTCCCTGAACAGTCACAATGGTTCATGACTTGTGTAGGTTAAGGCGTGGTCCTTTGGCCATAGGCCGGACACACGCACGGACCAGACAGTCCATATGGACGGTTAGGTCGAACGGTTGGAGCATCTGAATGGGTGCGAGATGCCAAGGGTCATGAGTTGCCAAGAGGCACGAGTGTCCAAAGGGTACTAGTTCCCAAAGGGTGTGAGTTCCAAACGGTGCCATTGGTTCAAGGCTTAGGCCGAACCAAGTGGACAGTCCGCGGCTGCATAGTCGAACGGACGGACGGTTAGTTTAACCGGAGTGTTGTGTCGCAAGGTCTGATTGGTTGCAAGGCAATCCGGTTTGGTATTGGGCCTTACTCTCTGGTATGGATCCAGGCTTTGGGTCGGATCAGGTAAGAAGGTCCGTGAGCCTTTGGGCCCGACTTATAACTGGTCGATCGCACCTAGATCTTAACCAGACGGTTAGACGGCACTATGGATGATCCGGCTATGGTTGGATGGCTTTAGCCGCAAAGGCTAAGTGGGATATCTTACAATAAACCTTGGGTTGGTGAGTAGGATAGGCGCCATATGCATTATGTAGGGCGTAGACCCACATGATGGCAATGGAAGGCCGGTTATATCAGTACCTGCTAAGTAGACGATGGCTTATCAAGTCTGGTGGTCGGATCATGTTTCATGACGATGGTTCGATGGCCGAGCACTAGTATGGATAGTCACGTTGCTGGAGTAAGAGTATTGATGTGATGCTTCTAGATATCAACCTTGGTGTATGGCTAGTACTATGAGTCGTAGACCATAGATACTGAGCCTAAGTGTGATTGTTCAAGGAAGGCCGTGTAAGATCTGATCATGGTTGAGTATGGACGACCTGACCTCTGAATGATGGTTCAAGGTGTCGGAACTAATCTGATTAAGGAATGCATCGTTTGGTATGAACAAATCATATATGTTGTTTGGGTTAAGTCCCAAAGCCGGTCAGGCCAGATGATGACTCATCAGTTCCAAGTCATGTGAGGATGGTTGGTTGATTGACTTAGGATCTAATGAGATTTGTCAGTCCAGAATATGGATTAGGTACTATTGCCTATATGGCAAGGGGATGTTTGAGTGTGCATGAGCCGAGAAAGGCCAGATGCAAACCCTTATCCTTTCAAAGACTTCTCAAAGATTACTTATGTCTGTGGGGATGGTTGGTTGAATGACTAAGTACCTAGGGGAGTTGTTTGATGCAGGAATCAAGATAAGGACCTTAAGTAAGATCATTGAGTGATCGTGGTCCAGCTGTCAAGCAAGAGCAATTCGAGTCAATGGAGGACCAATGAGCTAATAAGCTCCGTAGATGTGGCAAAGGTATGATCTAGCATTTACTTATGTAGATCTAGATAGAATGGTTTAGGGGAATGGAACCTCAGAATTGTATGGCTTGGTTTGGGTTTAGGATTGACCTTTAAGCTAATTGGTAGTTGAGTAAACTGACCAAGGCTAAGGTGATTCGACCAGCCAAGTGTTAGATTGGTTTTAGACCAATGGTTACTACAGAATAATCCGCTGCGTATCTGTTGAAAGGATCTAGGCTATTAATGACTAGGGATGTAGCATCGCCGATCCTAGGTAGGATCGTTGGGACGAGCCATGGTGCGAGGAGACGCACCAGACAGGTCATTTGGCCAAAGGACAAGCGTATCATGGCTCAAATAAGAAGGTTAAGGGTATCAGGAAGCTGAGCCTTAACCAGGATGGATGGAAGAAAGCTTAGGAGACTTGGCCAAGTAATCTAGCAGCTGGATAAGGTCGGGTACAAGCTCAACCAGCTGGGGACAGTGTGAAACCAGCTCATACGGTCCTTGGTAGCTCACTGGAGCTGATAGGTTAGCTCACTCAGCTGAGGCCAGCTAGTGGCCAGCTCAACTCAGCTCGGTGAAGTGTTACGGTCCGGGCCGGCTTGGCCGGGTCATGGGCGGTTATGGGCTGGAGGGGTCTTGGCCTGAACCACCCAGGGTCCGTGGGGTCTTGGCCTTGGGCAAGGGACTCTGGAAAAGATTATGGGCCTGATTTTCGAACAGCCCAAAGGAAAGGAAGAGCAGTTGGGCGGTTACACCCGAAAAGGTGCAAAGGGGCAGTTTTGTGCTCTTTCTCTATAACTGCTTGGTCGATTTCTCCAGGGCAGTTGGGGCTGGCTTTCTCTATAAATAGAGAGTCCCTGGCACAGAAAATGGCACGAAATTACTTAGGCAAAGCTCTGCCAAACTCATAACAGAAAGAAAGAAAGAGAGAGACCGGCGGTTAGAGAAGAGAACCGTGTGTGGTGGTGTTGGCTTGCCGGCGTGTTCTGAGCGTGGGAAGGCCAGGCCGTGAAGATGGATACCAGACAAAAAGACAAGGAGAAGGAGAAGGAGAAGGACTTGCCTCCAGGGGAGAGAAAGCCTAAGGTTAGTGGTGTAGACTGCAAGGAACGGCCCCGGGCCTGCGGATGATCCGTGCGGCCTTGCGGCCGGTTCTCTTGGCAGATGCATCCATTCTCTTTACTTCTTCTGGATCGCCTGTTCTACAGTGTGTTGTGATGTTATTGGATTGATTCAGACAGGGAACACTGGACCAAGGCCATGGCCGGTCCAGGGATAAAGTCATAGGCATTGGCCGGACTGATCTATGGTCCGATCTCACATTCCGGGTCGGTTCCGTTGAGATCTGACTATGGGAATCTCTTAGTTGGGAATTATCATGAATTGTCATGCATTTTATTTAGTTTTTGGGAATTTATCTGTGTATGTCCAAATTGGACAGATCCTAGTTCTTAAGGGCCGAACCATGCCATTCTAGACTTGTTGCTTAGGTTATCGGCCATATGTGTTCATGATGTGATTTATGTGGTTTCAGGACCAGACTTGGACCGTGGTAAAGGAAAGGTACCGTGAAGTCTCAGGCCATGGGAAGATGTGTGGTGAATGGGTCCTTGTTGATAAGCGTGTAGTATTGATAGCCTATTGTGCAACTTGTGAACTTATGATAGACTAAGTGTGTAAACTAGTAGATGAACTTATGAATGATGTATGGATCTCATTATGTTATATATATACAATCTGTTTGCCCCTTATGTTTGTTTGTCTTGAATGTTATACTCGAACCTCACCTAAAGGAACTTGAACTTAACACCTAAAGGACCTTAAAAGACCGGAATCATTGTACAAGAACGGATGTTAAGGCCGCGGTTCATGGTTGGGCTTAAGAGCCGGGAACGGGTCTTACAAGGGAAGTCTTTAGCTAAGATCTAAGTTAGCCCTCGCCTTTAGGCGATATTATTAATAAAGGGCGAAAATTAAGAGGTTCGGCCAGGAAGTGGACCGAGCGACGTGAGGCATCGACCGCGGCCTAGGCAGCCGGGATCGGGTCTTACATGGCGGACACCCATGGACGTCCTGTGTGTACTGAACAGACAGCCCACTTGGGACAAAATCACCCAAACAGTCCACGGGAAGGGCCAGCATGCTGAGCCCAAGGACCAACGTGCTGATATGTGTACTGAGGGACAGCCACGGACGTCCTGTGTGTGCTGACGGACACAGACGGACATACACGTACAGCCACGAACGTCCTGTGTGTGCTGACGGACACACACGGACAGCCACAGACGTCATGTGTGTGCTGACGAACACCCACAGACGTCCTGTGTGTGCTGACGGACACCCATGGACGTTCTGTGTGTGCTGACGGACAGCCACAAACAGCCACGGACGTCCTGTGTGCTGGCGGACACCCACGGACGCCCTGTGTGTACTGAACAGACAGCCCACGTGGGATTAAAACACCCAAACAGTCCACGGGAAGGGCCAGCAAGCTGAGTCCAAGGACCAACGTGCTGATATGTGTACTGAGGGACAGCCACGGACGTCCTGTGTGTGCTGACACACATAGACGGACACACATGGACAGCCACAGACGTCCTGTGTGTGCTGATGGACACAGACGAACACACACGGACAGCCACGGACGTCCTGTGTGTGCTGGCGGACACCCACGGACGTCCTGTGTGTACTGAACAGACAGCCCACGTGGGATAAAATCACCCAAACAGTCCATGGGAAGGGCCAGCGTGCTGAGTCCAAGGACCATTGTGCTGATATGTGTACTGAGGGACAGCCACGAAAGTCATGTGTGTGCTGACGGACACAGACGGACACACACGAACAGCGACGGACGTCCTGTGTGTGCTGGCGGACACCTACGCACGTCCTGTGTGTACTGAACAGACAGCCCACGAGGGCCAAGCTCACCCGAACAGTCCACAGGAAGGGTCAGCGTGCGGAGTCAAAGGACCAACGTGCTGATATGTGTACTGATGGACAGCCACATACGTCATGTGTGTGCTGACAGACACACACGGACACACACGCACAGCCACGAATGTCCTGTGTGTGCTGACGGAGGCACACGGACGTCCAGTGTGTGCTGACGGACACCCACAGATGTCATGTGTGTACTGAACAGACAGCCCACGTGGGCCAAAATCACCCAAACAGTCCACGGGAAGGGCCAGCGTGCCGAGTCCAAGGACCAGCGTGCTGATATGTATACTGATGGACAGCCACGGACGTCCTGTGTGTGCTGACGGACACACACGGACCGCCACGGACGTCCTGTGTGTGCTGGCGGACACCCACGGACGTCCTGTGTGTACTGAACAGATAGCCCACGTGGGCTAAAATCACCCAAACAGTCCACGGGAATGGCCAGCGTGCAGAGTCCAAGGACCAACGTGCTGATATGTGTACTTATGGACAGCCACAGACGTCCTGTGTGTGCTGACAGACACACACGGACAGCCACGAACGTCCTATGTATGCTTACGGACACACACGGACGTCCTTCTGTGTTGACCGACACCCACGAACGTCCTGTGTGTGCTGACAGAAACACACGGACACACACGGATGTCCTGTGTGTGCTGACAGACAGCCACAAACGGCCCCGGACGTCCTGTGTGTGCTGGCGGACACCCATGGACGTCCTGTGTGTACTGAACAGACAGACCACTTGGGACAAAATCACCCAAACAGTCCACGGGAAGGGCCAGCATGCTGAGTCCAAGGACCAACGTGCTGATATGTGTACTGAGGGACAGCCACAGACGTCCTGTGTGTGTTGACGGACACACACGGACTGCCACGGACGTCCTGTGTGTGCTGACGAACACCCACAGACGTTCTGTGTGTACTGAACACACAGCCCACGAGGGCCAAAATCACCCGAACAGTCAACAAGAAGGGTCAGTGTGCGGAGTCAAAGGACCAACGTGCTGATATGTGTACTGATGGACAGCCACAGATGTCATGTGTGTGCTGACGGACACACACGGAAACACACGCACAGACACGAACGTCCTGTGTGTGCTGGCGGACCCACACGGACGTCATGTGTCTGCTGACGGACACCCACAAACGTCCTGTATGTACTGAATAGACAGCGCACGTGGGCCAAAATCACCCAAACAGTCCACGGGACGGGCCAGCATGCTGAGTCCAAGGACCAGTGTGCTGATATGTGTACTGATGGACAGCCACGGACGTCCTGTGTGTGCTGACGGACACACACAGACCGCCACGGACGTCATGTGTGTGCTGGCGGACACCCACGGACGTCCTGTGTGTACTGAACAGATAGCCCACGTGGGCCAAAATCACCCAAACAGTCCACGGGGAGGGCCAGCGTGTAGAGTCCAAGGACCAACGTGCTGATATGTGTACTGATGTACAGCCACAGACGTCCTGTGTGTGCTGACAGACACACACGGACAGCCACAGACGTCCATTGTATGCTTACGGACACACACGGACGTCCTGTGTGTGCTGACCGACACCCGCAAACATTCTGTGTGTGCTGACAGACACACACGGACACAAACAGACAGCCACAGACAGCCCCGGACGTCCTGTGTGTTCTGGCGGACACCCATGGACGTCCTGTGTGTACTGAACAGACAGCCCACTTGGGACAAAATCACCGAAACAGTCCACGGGAAGGGCCAGCGTGCAGAGTCCAAGGACCAACGTGCTGATATGTGTACTAAGGGACAGCCACGGACGTCCTGTGTGTGCTGATGGACACACACGGACAGCCACGGACGTCCTGTGTGTGCTGACGAACACCCACAGACGTTCTGTGTGTACTGAACAGACAGCCCACGTGGGCCAAAATCAACCAAACAGTCCACAGGAAGGGCCAGCGTGCTGAGTCCAAGGACCAGGGTGCTGATATGTGTATTGATGGACAGCCACGGACTTCCTGTGTGTGCTGACGGACACACACGGACGTCCTGTGTGTGCTGACGGACACACACAGACGTCCTGTTTGTGCTGACGGACACACACAGACGTCCTGTGTGTGCTGACGGACAGCCACGGACAGCCACGGACAGCCACGAACGTCCTGTGTGTGCTGGTGGACACCCACAGACACACACGGACAGCCACATACATCATGTGTGTGCTAACGGACAGCCACGGACAGCCACAGACGTCCTGTTTGTGCTAGCGGACATCCACAGAAGTCCTGTGTGTACTGAAAAGACAGCCCACGTGGGCCAAAATCACCCAAACAGTCCACGAGACGGGCCAGCGTGCTGAGTCCGAGGACCAACGTGCTGATATGTGTACTGATGGACAGCCACGGACGTCATGTGTGTGCTGACGACCACAGACAGACACACACGGACAGCCACGGATGTCCTGTGTGTGCTGGTGGACACCCACGGACGTCCTGTGTGTACTGACCAGACAGCCCACGGGGGCCAAAATCACCCGAACAGTCCACGAAAAGGGTCAGCGTGCTGAGTCCAAGGACCAACGTGCTGATATATGTATTGATGGACAGCCACGGACGTCTGGTGTGTGCTGATGGACACACACGAACAGCCCGGGACATCTTGTGTGTGCTGACGGACACAGACGGACGTCCTGTGTGTGCTGACGGACACCCACGGACGTCCTGTGTGTACTGACCAGACAGCCCACGTGGGCCAAAATCACCCGAACAGTCCACGGGATAGGGTCAGCGTGCTGAGTCAAAGGACCAATGTGCTGATATGTGTACTGAGGGACAGCCATGGACGTCCTGTGTGTGCTGATGGACACAGATGGACACACACTAACACACGGACAGCCACGGACGTCTTGTGTGTGCTGACGGAAACAGACGGATACACACGAACACACGGACAGCCACAGACTTCATGTGTGTGCTGGTGGACACCCACGGACGTCCTGTGTGTACTGAACAGACAGCCCACGAGGGCTAAAATCACCCGAACAGACCACAGGAAGGGTCAGCATGCTGAGTCCAAGGGCCATGGATGTCATGTCTGTGCTGACGGACACACACGGACACACACAGACACACACGCACAGCCACGAACGTCATGTGTGTGTGCTGACGGACACACACAGACGTCCTGTGTGTGCTGACGGACACCCACAGACGTCCTGTGTGGACTGAACAGAAAGCCCACGTGAGCCAAAATCACCCAAACAGTCCACGAGAAGGGCTAGGGTGTTGAGTCCAAGGACCAGCGTGCTGATATGTGTACTGATGGACAGCCACGGACGTCCTGTGTGTGCTGACGGACACACACAGACACACACTGACGTCCTGTGTGTGCTGACGGACACACACAGACACACACTGACGTCCTGTGTGTGCTGACGGACACACACAGACGGCCTGTGTGTGCTGACGGACACACACGGACGTCCTGTGTGTGCTGACAGACACACACGGACAGCCACGGACGTCCTGTGTGTGCTAACGGACAGCCACAGACAGGTACAGACGTCATGTGTGTGCTGACGGACACCCCCGGACGTCCTGTGTGTACTGAAGACAGCCTACGTGGGCCAAAATCACCCGAATAGTCCACGGGAAGGGCCAGCGTGCTGAGTCTAAGGACCAGTGTGCTGATATGTGTACTGATGGACAGCCACAGACGTTCTGTGTTTGCTAACGGACACACACGGAGGGCCACAGACAGCCACGGACGTCCTGTGTGTGCTGACAGACTGCCACAGACGTCCTGTGTGTGCTGCGGACACCCACGAACGTCCTGTGTGTACTGAACAAACAGCCCACGTGGGCCAAAATCACCCAAACAGTCCACAGGGAGGGTCATCGTGCTGGGTCCAAGGACCAACGTGCTGATATGTGTACTGGTGGACAGCCAGGAATCTCCTGTGTGTGCTGATGGACTGCCACAGACGTCCTGTTTGTGCTGATGGACACACACAGACGTTCTGTGTGTGCTGAGGGACCCAAACGGACACACACGGACACACACGGACATACACGGACATTAACGGACGTCATGTGTGTGCTGCCGGACAGCCACATACAGCAACGGACGTCCTGTGTGTGCTGGCGGACACCTACGGACGTCCTGTGTGTACTGAACAGACAGCCCACGTGGACCAAAATTACCCAAACAATCCACAGGAAGGGCCAGCATGCTGAGTCCAAGGACCAGCGTGCTGATATGTGTACAGATGGACAGCCACAGATGTCCTGTGTCTGCTAACGGACACACACACACAGCCACAGACAGCCACGGATGTCCTGTGTGTGCTGACGGACAGCCACAGACAGCCACGGATGTCTTGTGTGTGTTGGCGGACACCCACGAACGTCCTATGTGTACTGAACAGACAGCCCACGTGGGCCAAAATCACCCAAACAGTCCACAGGGAGGGTCAGTGTGCTGAGTCCAAGGACCAACGTGCTGATATGTGTACTGATGGACAGCCACGGATGTCCTGTGTGTTCTGACGGACACACATGGACACACACGGACAGCCACAGACGTCTTGTGTGTGCTGATGGACACACACACACGTTCTGTGTGTGCTGGCGGACACACACAAACATCCACGGACGTCCTGTGTGTGCTAACGGACAGCCACTGACAGCCACAGACGTCCTGTGTGTGCTGGTGGACACCCACGGACGTACTGTGTGTACTGAACAGACAGCCCACGTGGACCAAAATCACCCAAACAATCCACAGGAAGGGCCAGCGTGCTGAGTCCAAGGACCAATGTGCTGATATGTTTACTGATGGACAGCCACAGACGTCTTGTGTGTGCTGACAGACATAGACGGACACACACAGACAACCACACACGTCTTGTGTGTGCTGACGGACACACATGGACGTCCTGTGTGTGCTGCAGGACACGCACAGACGTCTTGTGTGTCCTGACAGAGACACACGGGCACACACAGACAGCCACGGATGTCCTGTGTGTGCTGACGGACAGCCACGGACAGCCACAGACGTCCTGTGTGTCCTGGCGGACACCCACGGACGTCCTGTGTGTACTGAACAGACTGCCCACGTGGGCCAAACTCACCCAAACAGTCCACGGGATGGGCCAGTGTGCTGAGTCCAAGGACCAAGGTGCTGATATGTGTACCGATGGACAGCCACAAATGTCCTGTGTGTGCTGACGGACACAGACGGACACGCACAGACACACACGTACAGCCACGGATGTCCTGTGTGTACTAGCGGACACCCACGGACGTCCTGTGTGTACTGAACAGATAGCCCACGTGGGCCAAAATCACCCGAACAGTCGACGGGAAGGGCCAACGTGCTGAGTCCAAGGACAAGCGTGCTGATATGTGTACTGATGGACAACCACGGACGTCCTGTGTGTGCTGACAGACACACACGGACACACACAGACAGCGACAGACAGCCACAGACGTCCTATGTGTGCAGACGGACAGCCACAGACAGCCACGGACGTCCTGTGTGCTGGCGGACACCCACGGACGTCCTGTTTGTACTGAACAGACAGCCGACGTGGGCCAAAATCACCCAAACAGTCCACGAGAAGGGCCAGCGTGTTGAGTCGAAGGACCAACTTGCTGATATGTGTACTGATGGACAGACACGGACGTCTTATGTGTGCTGACAGACACACACGGACACACACAGATACAAACAGACAGCCACAGACGTCCTGTGTGTGCTGGCGGACACCCACAGACGTCCTGTGTGTACTGAACAGACAGCCCACGTGGGCCAAAATCACCCGAACAGTCCACAGGAAGGGTCAGCGTGCTGAGTCCAAGGACCAACATGCAGATATGTGTACTGATGGACAGCCACAGACGTCCTAGGTGTGCTGACGGACACACACGGACAGCCACATAATTCTTGTGTGTGCTGACGGACACCCGCGGACGTCCTGCTTGTGCTGACGAACACCCACAGACAGCCACGGACGTCCTGTGTGTGCTGACGGACACACACGAACGTCCTGTGTGTGCTTACGGACACCCACAGACGTCCTTTGTGTACTTAACAGACAGCCCACGTGGGCCAAAATCACCCAAACAGTCCACGGGAAGGGTCAGCGTGCTGAGTCCAAGGACTAACGTGCTGATATGTGTACTGATGGACAGCCACAGACGTCCTGTGTGTGCTGACAGGCACACACGGACACACACGGACACACACGGACACACAAGGACAGCCAAGGACGTCTTGTGTGTGCTGACGGACACCCACAGACGTCATGTGTGTGCTGACGGACACCCACGGACGTCCTGTGTGTACTGAACCGACAGCCCACGTGGGCCAAAATCACCCGAACAGTCCACGGGAAGGGCCAGCGTGCTGAGTCCAAGGACCAGCGTGCTGATATGTGCACTGATGGACAGCCATCGACGTCCTATGTATGCTGACGGACACACACGGACACACACAGACAGCCACGGACACCCACGGACGTCCTATGTTTACTGAATAGACTGCCCACGTGCGCCAAAATCACCCTAACAGTCCACGGGAAGGGCCAGCGTGCTGAGTCCAAGGACCACTGTGCTGATATGTGTACTGACGGACAGCCACGGACGTCCTGTGTGTGCTTACGGACATACACGAACAGCCATGGACGTCCTGTGTGTGCTGACGGACACACACGGACACACACGTACAGCCACGGGCGTCTTGTGTGTGCTGACGGACACCCACGGATGTCCTGTGTGTACTGAACAGACAGCCCACGTGGGACAAAATCACCCAAACAGTCCACGGGAAGGGCCAGCGTGCTGAGTCCAAGGACCACTGTGCTGATATGTGTACTGACGGACAGCCACGGACGTCCTGTGTGTGCTGACGGACACACACGAACAGCCATGGACGTCCTGTGTGTGCTGATGGACACACACGGACACACACGTACAGCCACGGACGTCTTGTGTGTGCTGACGGACACCCACGGACGTCCTGTGTGTACTGAACAGACAGCCCACGTGGGCCAAAATCACCCAAACAGTCCATGGGAAGGGCCAGCGTGTTGAGTCCAAGGACCAACATGCTGATATGTGTACTGATGGACAGCCACAGACGTCCTGTGTGTGCTGACGGACACAGACGGACACACACGGACACAAACAGACAGCCACGGACGTCATGTGTGTGCTGGCGGACACCCACGGACGTCCTGTGTGTACTGGACAGACAGCCCACGTGGGCCAAAATCACCCGACCAGTCCACAGGAAGGGTCAGCGTGCTGAGTCCAAGGACCAACATGCAGATATGTGTACTGATGGACAGCCACAGACGTCCTGTGTGTGCTGACGGACACACACGGACAGCCACAGAAGTCTTGTGTGTGCTGACGGACACCCACAGACGTCATGTGTGTGCTGATGGACACCCACAGACGTCCTGTGTGTACTTAACAGACAGCCCACGTGGGCCAAAATCACCCAAACAGTCCACGGGAAGGGTCAGCATGCTGAGTCCAAGGACTAACGTGCTGATATGTGTAGTGATGGACAGCAACAGACGTCTTGTGTGTGCTGACGGACACACACAGACACACACTGTAACACCCCGATCCGGCCGACTAGGCCGTGGTCGAAGTCTTACGTCGCTCGGTCCACTTCCTGGCCGAACCTCGTAATTTTTTCCCTTTATTTATAATATTGCCTAAAGGCGATGGCTAACTTAAACCTTAGCTAAAGACTTCCCTAGTCATTAATAGCAGAGATCCTTTCAACAGATACGCAGCAGATTATTCTCTAATTAACCATTGGTCTAAAACCAATCTAACACTTGTCTGGTCGAATCACCTTAGCCTTGGCCAGTTTACTCAACTACCAATTAGCTTAAAGGTCAATCCTAAACCCAAACCAAGCCATACGATTCTGAGGTTCCATGTCATGTCCCCGATCCTGGATAGGATCGTCTGGACGGACTGCGGTGCGAGGAAACGCACCAGTCAGGTCATATGACCTAAAGACAAGTATATCATGGCCTGAAGGTAAGGTTAAGGGCATCAGGAAGCTAAGGCATAGCTAATCCAAGAAGGAGACAAGATCAAAGGAGCTAGACAAGCGAGCTGGTAGCTGGACAAGATCCAGGTGAAGCTCGATGAAGTGAGTGATCAGAATGGATCATGGGAAAACTAAGTCTAGGTCTGGAAATTGACCAAGGGACTTAGAAGGATTGAAGAAGATAAAGGAAAGAAGCTGTACTAAGAGTATGGAAGCTGGGCGGTGCGGTAAGCAAGCTCGACCAGCTAAGTGAAGAGTAGTGCAGCTCAGTGTAGCTCACTGAAGAGTGTGTCAGCTCCCTGAGCTAGATGGACTAGCTCACTCAGCTGGGTCAGCTGGGGATCAGCTCAACTCAGCTGGACTGAGTGTTCGAGTCTTGGGCAGTTGGTTCGGGTCTGGACAGTGACAAGGCCATGTGGATGACCCATGTGTACCAATGGGCTGGAGGGCTCTTGTGGTTGGGTCATGGGCGTGGGCAATCAGTCTGGGCCTTGTTTGGACTTGTCCAGGAGTGGTTTGGCAGTTCCAGGGCGTGTGGTAACTGCCATAGGCGAAAGGGTGCAATCTGTACCATTGATTAAATCAATGGCCAGAAATGATACCGAAGAGATGCAATGGTTAAGAAGTAACCACCCCTTCTCCTATATAAGGAAGGCAAGTCCGTGCCTTTGCAGGCACGCCAGGGCTTCCTTCTACACCCTGAAACACAAAGAATCCAGAGAAAAATACAGAGAGTTGGTCGGATTACCAATCCAAGACCCATGGTGGTGTGAAGGCCATAAAGAGACAGTTTTGGGGCAGATCAAGGGGGAAGTTGAGAACGACCCTCTGAACGGTTTTGATCATTGTTGACAACACCCAAAACCTTATCTGGAGCCTGTGAACACACGCAAATGGTGAGGAAAGGAGGGAGTTGGCCGGAATCCATTCCCAAGGGCCAATGCAGCCTTAAAGGGAGATTGGTGTGGAAAGCAGTTTCATGGGGAACAAAGAGGGAAGTGATGCACGACCTTTGGATGGTGATTGATCATGGATGATCATGTCTAAGGCTTCCTCTGTGTCTTGGGAACACACGCAATTGGTTAGGAGAGAAGGGGGAAGGCTTGACTCCACTCTCAAAGGCATGAACAGCCTTGAAGATGGATGCAGTATAGAAACTGGTTTCATGGAAGTTCCATGGAAGGAGTGATGGGCACGAACCATGGTTAGATCTTATCAATACTGGAAGTATGTGATAAGGGTTTGATGACGGCGTGCTAGGAGGAGCATGGACGCCCCTGATGAGGTAACAGGTGGGGACTGCAGACCATTGGACATAGTCCGGTACACTATGGGCTGATCTGGTCCTGCAGTTACACCTTACTCTGTTTTATGATTATTAATCATATTATTTCTTCTTCTTATGATTGAGATTGATGATTAGACATAGTAGCACTGAACCATGGCTTGGCCGGTTCAGAAGAACCCTCCATGGCCTTGGTTTGGCAGCTAAGTCCGGATTTCCTACTTCCTGATGGATTTATGGCGATCTGACTTTGGAATCCTCTTAGTGGTGAGTTATCATGAATTATCATGGTATTTGGGGATTTTTATCTGATTGATTTCGAGATGGTCATGGTCGCCGGTGGGGCTGTTCTAGGTCGAGATCCATAGGATCGAGATCGGTTCTTGGAATTCTGACTTGACCATTCTCTTAGTTAAGATTTATCATGAATTATCATGAATCCTAATGAGTTTTTAGGGATTGATTTAGAGATGGTCCCTTGGGCCGGTTTGGCTGATCTTGGCCGAGATCTATGGGATGGAGGCCGGTTCTGGGAAATCTGATTGGACCATTCTCTTAGTTATGATTTATCATGAATTGTCATGAATTTTAATTGATTTTTGGAGCAGGTTTGCTTGCAGTCGAAATTGCACCTGAGGGCATATTGGGGTCAGATCCTTGTGTTAGGATATCTGATCATATGTTTGTGTGCTGGAACATATTGTCACTTATGATATTGATCATAAGGAATTGCTGGTTATCAACCTTGGTGTTGGTAAGGCAGGCCGTGTGTGATCTGATCATGGGCAAGGATGGACGACCTGATCCTTGGATGATGGATCAAGGTGTCTGATCTGATTGATCAAAGGATGCACCGGTGGTAAGAGCAACACTAATCAGGTTCAGTGGGACATTGTTCCATGACTGATTAGGAAGTATGAAGACTCATCAGTTCTGAGTCATGTGGGGTGGTTGGTTGATTGACTCAGGATCTGATGGGCATTGTTAGTCCATAAGCTGGACTTGGTATCATAAGTTGATAAGGCAAAAAGGATGTGGGACAGTGCATGAGCCGGTAAGGGCCAGATGCATGTCCTTAGCTGTTTGAAGACTTCTCAAGGGTTACTTATGTCTGTGGGGATGGTTGGCTGAATGACTAAGTACCTAAGGGAGTTGTTTTGTGTGTGTAAAGGAGCGGGACGCAGTATATGGCAGCTGGCCATAGCTCGGTCCTAGCTCAATTCGAGTGTGACAGCTCGATCAGCTAGTTTACGAGTTCCTTCAGCTACAGTAGCTGGGCCAATGAGCTAACAAGCTCCGGGAATGTGGCAAAGGTATGATCTGTCAATGTTGCATAGATCTAGATAGAATGGCTTAGGGGAACAGAACTTCTGATTGTATGACTTGGTCTAGGTTCAGGATCGACCTTGGAGCTAGCTGGCAGTTGTGTTTACTGACCAGTAGCTGAGGTGATCTGACCAGGCAAGTGTTAGATTGGTTTTAGACCAATGGTTAAGTAGATACTATTCCGCTGTGCATAAGTTGAAAGGTTCTAGCTAGGGAATGATTAAGGTAGTCTTGAGCTAGGATCTGAGTTAGCCCTCGCCAATGGGCGATATTTTAAATAAAGGGCAAAATTTTTAGAGGTTCGGTCCAGGTATGGACTGAGCGACGTGAGGCATCGACCGCGACCTAGTCGGCCGGGATCGGGTCTTACATTCCATTCCCCTAAACCATTCTATCTAGATCTACATAAGTAAATGCTAGATCATACCTTTGCCACATCTATGGAGCTTATTAGCTCATCGGTCCTCCATTGACTTGAATTGCTCTTGCTTAACAGCTGGACCACGATCACTCAATGATCTTACTTAAGGTCCTTATCTTGACTCCTGCATCAAACAACTCCCCTAGGTACTTAGTCATTCAACCAACCATCCCCACAGACATAAGTAACCTTTGAGAAGTCTTCTAAAGGATAAGGATATGTATTTGGCCTATCTCGGCTCAAGCACAATCCGAAATCCTTTTGCCTTATAGGCAATAGTACCAAGTCCATCTTCTGGACTGACAAAGCTCATGAGATCCTAAGTCAATCAACCAACCATCCTCACATGACTTGGAACTGATGAGTCATCATCTGGCCTGACCGGCCTTGGGTCTTAACCCAGACAACATATATGACTTGTTCATACCAACCGATGCATTCATTAATTAGGTAAGTACCGACACCTTGAACCATCATTCAGAGGTCAGGTCGTCCATACTCAACCATGATCAGATCTTACACGGCCTTCCTTGAACAATCACACTTAGGCTCAGTATCTATGGTCTACGACACATAGTACTAGCCACACACTTCGTCATGACACTTAGCCAATCTCGAAGCTATCAACACCAAGGTTGATATCTAGAAGCATCAATCAATACTCTTACTCCTGCAACGTGAATATCCATACTAGTGTTTGGCCATCGAACCATCGTCATGAAACATGATCCGACCACTAGACTTGATAAGCCATCGTCCACTTAGCATGTACTGATATAACCGGCCTTCCATTGCCATCATGTAGATGGTGATCAAGACGTGATCAGTGAGGAGGGACAAGGAGGGAGATGCAACGAATTGGTTATGAAGAACCAATCGAGCATGCTCTATGTTCTGGATGCAAAGAATTCGGTTGGAATCTTTTTTCTTCAGACAAGACGGCAACACCACAGGATTCGAGGACGAATCCATCCTAAGTGGGGGAGACTTGTCATGTCCCCGATCTTGGGTGGATCATCCGGACAGACTTTAGTGCGAGGAGACGCACCAGTCAGGTCACATGACCTAAAGACAAGCGTGTCATGGTCCAAAACGTGGTTAAGGGAATCAGGTAGCTTGAACTTAACCAAAATAAGGCAGATGCAAGTTCAAAGGAGCTGGACAAGCGAGCTGGTAGCTGGACGAGAACCAGGTGAAGCTCGATTGAAGTGGGTGATCAGAATGGATCATGGGAGAACTAAGTATAGGTCTGGAAATAGACCAAGGGACTTAGAAGAATTGAAGAAGATAAAAGAAGCAAGCTGGACACAGTGTATAACAGCTGGGCGATGCAGTAAGCAAGCTCGACCAGCTAGGTGAAGTGTAGTGCAGCTCAATCTAGCTCACTGAAGTGTAGGTTAGCTCCCTGAGCTGGATGGTCTAGCTCACTCAGCTGGGGATCAGCTGGGGATCAGCTCAACTCAGCTGGACTGAGTGTTCAAGTCATGGGCAGTTGGGCCGAGTCTGGACAGTGGCCGGGTCTGGACAGTGGCCGGGCCATGTGGGCGACCCGGGTGTACCGATGGGCTGGTTGGCTATTGGGATTGAGCCAGGAGCTTGGGCAATCCGTGTGGGCTTGTTTGGACTTGTCCAGGAGTGGATTGGCAAGCCCAGGGCGTCTGGAAACTGCCTGAGGCGAATGGGTATGATCTGGACCATTGATTAAATCAATGGCCAGAAATGATACCGAAAGGGTGCAACCTTTGGAAAGGTAACTGCCCCTTCTTCTATAAAAGGCAGGGAAGTCCGTGCCTTTGCAGGCACGCCAGGGCTTCCTCCTACACCCTGAAACACAAAGAAACACAGAGAAAAGACAGAGAGTTGGTCGGATTCCCAATCCAAGACCCATGGTGGTGTGAAGGTCATAAAGAGGCAGTTTTGGGAGAGATCAAGGGGGGAAGTTATGACCGACTTTCTGGTGGTTTTGATCCGTGATGTTATCACCCAAAGCATCCTACAGGGCCTGAGAACACACCCAAATGGTGAGGAAAGAAGGTAGATGGCCGGAATTCATTCCCAAAGGCCAAGACAGCCTTAAGGAGAGAGGTGTGTGGGAGGGCACTTTCATGGAAGTGCAAGGGGAGTTATGAACGACCCTGTGGTAGGTTTTCACCACGGATGAACACGTCCTAGGCTTCCCCTGTATCTTGGGAACACACGCAAATACCCAGGAGAGAAGGGAGAAGGCCGGACTTCCCTCACAATGGCATGAATAGCCTTGAAGGTGGATGCAGTGTAGAAACTGGTTTCATGGAAGTTCCATGGAAGGGATCAGGGGTGCGACCCATGAATGGATCTTATCAATACAGGAGGTATGTGATAAGGATTGATAGAGGCGTGCACTGGAGGAGCATGGCCGAACATAATAAGGAAAGGCACTTGTTCTAATCAGATCATGTATAAGGTAACTGATTTTATAATTACTTTCAAGGTTATGTTTCTGTCTCTTGTGGTGCGGTTAAGGCCAAGTATGGCACGCCCCTTGAAGACCATATGTTGTGATGTAAACTAAGGATCCAGGACCCTGAGATAAGGGGCGGATCTTAGTTGATCTAACTCATCCATGTGGGATGGAAGTTAGAGGCCACTCATTGGATAGTGATCCATGGTGGATCATGGTGTGTGTGTTAGTTCTGATCATGGTGTGAATCAATGATCCAAATCATGGAGGAGACACATGGGGATCCTAGTACATGAGGAACCATGTGGGGTGCAAGGTCCAATTCATTTGGAACCAGCAGCAAGCCGTGGAGGCGAGTAAGGCCAGTACTAAGTGGCATGGACCACAAGTATGGGGCCGGTGTGTTTATCTAAAGAAGGCCGTGTGTAATCTGATCTTTGGCAAGGATGGATGACCTGATCCATAGGTGATGGATCAAGGTGTCTGATCTGATTGATCAAAGGATGCACCAGTGGTAATAGGAGGACTGATCGGCTTCGTTGGGACATGGTTCCATGGCCGGTTAGGTACGTGTGAAGACTCATCAGTTCTGGGTCATGTGGGGTGGTTGGTTGATTGACTCAGGATCTGATGGGCGTTGTTATTCCATGAGCTGGACTTGGTATCATAAGTTGATAAGGCAAAAGGATGTGGGACAGTGCATGAGCCGGTAAGGGCCAGATGCATGTCCTTAGCTGTTTGAAGACTTCTCAAGGGTTACTTATGTCTGTGGGGATGGTTGGCTGAATGACTAAGTACCTAAGGGAGTTGTTTTGTGTGTGTAAAGGAGCTGGATGCAGTATATGGCAGCTGGCCATAGCTCGGTCCTAGCTCAGTTCGAGTGTGACAGCTCGATCAGCTGGTCTATGAGTTCATTCAGCTAGAGTAGCTGGGCCGATGAGCTAACAAGCTCCGTGGAGGTGGCAAAGGTATGATCTAGCAATGTTGCATAGATCTAGATAGAATGGTTAGGGAAACGGAACCTCAGATTTGTAAGACTTGGTTCGTGTTCAGAATCAACCTTGGAGCTAGCTGGTAGTTGAGTATACTAACCATTAGCTGAGGTGATTCGACCGAACAAGTATTAGATTAGTTATAGACCAATGGATGATGATATTATTCCGCTGCGTATGTGTTGTATTGATCTAAGCTAGGAAAGACTATGGTAGTCTTGAGCTAAGATCTGAGTTAGCCCTCGCCTATGAGCGATGTTTTAAATAAAAGGCAAAAATTTTGAGAGGTTCGGTCAGGGAATCGACCGAGCGACGTGAGGCATCGACCGCGGCCTAGTCGGCCAGGATCGGGTCTTACAAGAGTGCTGAGTCCAAGGACCAACGGGCTGATATGTGTACTGATGGACAGCCACTGACGTCCTGTGTGCGCTGACGGACACACACGGACACACACGGACAGCCACGGATGTCCTGTGTGTGCTGACGGACAGCCACAGACGTCCTGTGTGTGCTGGCGAACACCCACGGACGTCCTGTGTGTACTGAACAAAAAGCCCACGTGGGCCAAAATCACCCGAACAGTCCACGGGAAGGGTCAACGTGCTGAGTCCAAGGACCAACGTGCTGATATGTGTACTGATGGACAGCCACGGACGTCCTGTGTGTTCTGACGGACAGACACGGACACACACGGACACACACAGACAGCCACGGATGTCCTGTGTGTGCTGATGGACAACCATGGACAGCCACGGACGTCTTGTGTGTGCTGGCGGACACCCATGGACGTCCTCTGTGTACTGAGTAGACAGCCCACGTGGGCCAAAATCACCCAAACAGTCCAAGAGAAGGGCCAGCGTGCTAAGTCCAAAGACCAACGTGCTGATATGTATACTGATGGACAGCCACAGACGTCCTGTGTGTGCTGACAGACACACACAGACACACATGGACAGCCACGGACGTCCTGTGTGTGCTGACGGACACACACGGATGTCCTGTGTGTGCTGACAGACACCCAAGGACGTCCTGTGTGTGCGGACGGACACACACGGACAGTCACAGCGTCCTATGTGTGCTGACAGACAGCCACGGACAGCCCCGAACGTCCTGTATGTGCTGGCGGACACCCACTGACGTCCTGTGTGTACTGAACAGACAGCCCACGTGGGCCAAAATCACCCAAACGGTCCCCGGGCAGGGCCAGCGTGTTGAGCCCAAGGACCAACGTGCTGATATGTGTACTAATGGACAACCACTAACGTCCTGTGTGTGCTGATGGACACACACGGACATACACAGACAGCCACGGATGTCCAGTGTGTGCTGACGGACACCCACAGACGTCCTGTGTGTGCTGACGAACACCCACAGACGTCCTGTGTGTACTGAACAGACAGCCCACGTGGTCCAAAATCACCCGAACAGTGCAAGGGAAGGGCCAGCGTGCTGATATGTGTACTGATGGACAACCACGGACGTCCTGTGTGTGCTGAAGGACACCCACAGACGTCCTGTGTGTGCTGACAGACACACACGCACACACACGGACGTCCTGTGTGTGCTGACTGACACACACGGACGTCCTGTGTGTGATGACAGACTGCCACGGACAGCTACGAACGTCCTGTGTATGCTGGCGGACACCCACAGACACACACGGAAAGCCACGGACGTCCTGTGTGTGCTGACGGACAGTCACGGACAGCCACAAATGTCCTTTGGGTGCTGGCGGACACCCACGGACGTCCTGTGTGTACTGAACAGACAGCCCACGTGGGCCAAAATGACCCAAACAGTCCACGGGAAGGGCCAGCGTGCTGAGTCCAAGGACCAACGTGCTGATATGTGTACTGATGGACAGCCACAGACGTCCTGTGTGTGCTGACGGCCACAGACGGACAAACACGGACACACACAGACAGCCACAGACGTCCTGTGTGTGCTAGCGGACACCCACAGTCGTCCTGTGTGTACTCAACAGACAGCCCACAAGGGATAAAATCACGCGAACAGTCCACGGGAAGGGTCAGCGTGCTAAATCCAAGGACCAATGTGCTTATATGTGTACTGATGGACAGCCACGGACGTCTTGTGTGTGCTGACGGACACACACAAACACACACGGACAGCCACGGACGTCCTGTGTGTGCTGACGGACACACACGGACATCCTGTGTGTGCTGATGGACACACACGGACATCCTATGTGTGCTGACGGACACCAACAGACGTCATGTGTGTACTGAACAGACAGCCCACGTGGGCCAAAATCACCCAAACAGTCCACGGGAAGGGCCAGCGTGCTGAGTCCAAGGACCAGCGTGCTGATATGTGTACTGATGGACAGCCACGGACGTCCCGTGTGTGCTGACGGACACACACAGACACACACGGACGTCCTGTGTGTGCTGACGGACACACATGGACGTCCTGTGTGTGCTGACGGACAGCCACTGACAGCCACAAACGTCCTGTGTGTGCTGGCGGACACCCACAGACACACACGGACACACACGGACAGCCACGGACATCCTGTGTGTGCTGACGGACAGCCACGGACAGCCACAGGCGTCCTGTGTGCGTTGGCGGACACCCATGGATGTCCTGTGTGTTCTGAACAGACAGCCCACGTGGGCCAAGCTGAACAGACCGGAGTGTTACCAGCTGGAACCATTCCAACCACAGTGCTACCGGCTCTAGTGGAGCAGGTGGACAATGCAACCGGACTTCCAGTGGGTCCAACTCTTCCTACTGAGGTTAATGAAACTAATGTGGACGAGCAGCAAGAGCAAGTCCATGGAGACGATACTGGGTCGTCCAACGTTGGTGCTGAGAGTGGCCAGAATGTTGATGAAAACAATGTTCGGGTCACTGGTGCCGAGGAGGTCATTGAGCCGACCATAAGGGGCTTGGTGGAGGCTATGCAGATCATGGGAGCTCAGATAGCCTCCTTGACACAGGCGTTCACACCATTGGTGAACTCGTCCGTGGGACAGGCTAATCCCCCGGTTTGGGTTGCTGCTGGAGTGGCTGATGTTGGTGCTGGCCGTGTGGCTGAGGTGATTGAGATAGACCCACCGATCTGGCCAGTGCATGGTATGGACTACCTGAAGGTGCTGGAGCATATCTCCAAGTTGGGAACCAAACACTTTGCTGGAAGTGTTGATCCTATGGAGGCGGACGAGTGGAGAACCAGGTTGGTTCGAAACTTCATGTCCACACGATGTCCTGAGGATTACAAGAAGGACATAGCAGTACACTTCATGGAGGGAGCTGCACATAATCGGTGGTTAGCTTTGGACAAGCGTACCAATGGTACCATTGAGCACTTTTCTGACTTTGAGGTTGAGTTCAACCATAAGTACTTTCCTGCTGAGGCGTGGGATCGTTTGGAGTCCAAGTTCCTGGACTTGACTCAGGGACGGAGGACTGTTCGTGAGCAGAAGAAGAGTTCAACCAACTCAGGAGGTATTTGGGAAGAGAACTAGAGGATGAGAAGTTTCAAGTCCGAAGGTTCAAGTCCGAAGGTTCATCCGAGGCCTAAGGGTGGAACTTCGAACCTACTGTTCTGTTTGTAAGTTCCACACGGTTTCTGAGTTGGTTGAGAGGATGGCCTTGCTGGAGACCAACCTCACCGAGGAGGGTAAGCAGAAGCTGAAGAGTGTGGTGGTATCCTCGGGTCAGAGTGGTGACAAGAAGGGGAAGAGGGACTCGACCGAGGAGGGTAAAACCTCAAGTGGTAGGTCAGAGTGCCCTAAGTGTGGTCGATACCACGGTGGAGAGTGGTTGGAAGGCCATGGGTGCCTGTACTCGATGTGGTAAGATGGATCACTCAGCCAAGGATTGTCCAAGCCCGTTGGGTGAGTCCAGGACCTATCACCACTGCAGCCAGAAGGGCCCCTACCGCAGGGATTGCCCTAAGTTGCAAGGCAACCAAAGTAAGGGACGTGGGGAGGCTAGCAGGCCAGTCCATGGATGAGGCCAGACCTCAACACCTCGTGTGTATGAGCTATCCAAGGATGTGGATGGGACTCAGCCTTTCCAAGCGATCACTGGTAACATTCTAGACTACTACTTTTACAATTCCAGTAGAATTGCATGGTATGGAACCTAGGATGGATAGATATACTTTGATGGGTCTTGTGTAAGGACCTTAAGTATTGGTGGTGTGGAAACACACACATTATTTGATACTGGAGCTACACATAGTTTTGTGAGTCCAAGTATGATAGGAAAAGGTTTGTTCCAGTATGGAACATGGGATGGTCCTGAACGAGTGAGTGCGTGTAAGACCCGATCCCGGCTGACTAGGTCGCGGTCGATGCCTCACGTCGCTCAGTCCATACCTGGACCGAACCTCTAAAAATTTTGCCCTTTATTTAAAATATCGCCCATTGGCAAGGGCTAACTCAGATCCTAGCTCAAGACTACCTTAATCATTCCCTAGCTAGAACCTTTCAACTTATGCACAGCGGAATAGTATCTACTTAACCATTGGTCTAAAACCAATCTAACACTTGCCTGGTCAGATCACCTCAGCTACTGGTCAGTAAACACAACTGCCAGCTAGCTCCAAGGTCGATCCTGAACCTAGACCAAGTCATACAATCAGAAGTTCCGTTCCCCTAAGCCATTCTATCTAGATCTATGCAACATTGACAGATCATACCTTTGCCACATTCCCGGAGCTTGTTAGCTCATTGGCCCAGCTACTGTAGCTGAAGGAACTCGTAAACTAGCTGATCGAGCTGTCACACTCGAAGTGAGCTAGGACCGAGCTATGGCCAGCTGCCATATACTGCGTCCCGCTCCTTTACACACACAAAACAACTCCCTTAGGTACTTAGTCATTCAGCCAACCATCCCCACAGACATAAGTAACCCTTGAGAAGTCTTCAAACAGCTAAGGACATGCATCTGGCCCTTACCGGCTCATGCACTGTCCCACATCCTTTTTGCCTTATCAACTTATGATACCAAGTCCAGCTCATGGACTAACAATGCCCATCAGATCCTGAGTCAATCAACCAACCACCCCACATGACTCAGAACTGATGAGTCTTCATACTTCCTAATCAGTCATGGAAAATGTCCCACTGAACCTGATTAGTGTTGCTCTTACCACCGGTGCATCCTTTGATCAATCAGATCAGACACCTTGATCCATCATCCAAGGATCAGGTCGTCCATCCTTGCCCATGATCAGATCACACACGGCCTGCCTTACCAACACCAAGGTTGATAACCAGCAATTCCTTATGATCAATATCATAAGTGACAATATGTTCCAGCACACAAACATATGATCAGATATCCTAACACAAGGATCTGACCCCAATATGCCCTCAGGTGCAATTTCGACTGCAAGCAAACCTGCTCCAAAAATCAATTAAAATTCATGACAATTCATGATAAATCATAACTAAGAGAATGGTCCAATCAGATTTCCCAGAACCGGCCTCCATCCCATAGATCTCGGCCAAGATCAGCCAAACCGGCCCAAGGGACCATCTCTAAATCAATCCCTAAAAACTCATTAGGATTCATGATAATTCATGATAAATCTTAACTAAGAGAATGGTCAAGTCAGAATTCCAAGAACCGATCTCGATCCTATGGATCTCGACCTAGAACAGCCCCACCGGCCACCTTGACCATCTCGAAATCAATCAGATAAAAATCCCCAAATACCATGATAATTCATGATAATTCACCACTAAGAGGATTCCAAAGTCAGATCGCCATAAATCCATCAGGAAGTAGGAGATCCGGACTTAGCTGCCAAACCAAGGCCATGGAGGGTTCTTCTGAACCGGCCAAGCCATGGTTCAGTGCTACTATGTCTAATCATCAATCTCAATCATAAGAAGAAGAAATAATATGATTAATAATCATAAAACAGAGTAAGGTGTAACTGCAGGACCAGATCAGCCCATAGTGTACCAGACTATGTCCAATGGTCTGCAGTCCCCACCTGTTACCTCATCAGGGGCGTCCATGCTCCTCCTAGCACGCCTTCATCAAACCCTTATCACATACTTCCAGTATTGATAAGATCTAACCATGGTTCGTGCCCATCACTCCTTCCATGGAACTTCCATGAAACCAGTTTCTATACTGCATCCATCTTCAAGGCTGTTCATGCCTTTGAGAGTGGAGTCAAGCCTTCCCCCTTCTCTCCTAACCAATTGCGTGTGTTCCCAAGACACAGAGGAAGCCTTAGACATGATCATCCATGATCAATCACCATCCAAAGGTCGTGCATCACTTCCCTCTTTGTTCCCCATGAAACTGCTTTCCACACCAATCTCCCTTTAAGGCTGCATTGGCCCTTGGGAATGGATTCCGGCCAACTCCCTCCTTTCCTCACCATTTGCGTGTGTTCACAGGCTCCAGATAAGGCTTTGGGTGTTGTCAACAATGATCAAAACCGTTCAGAGGGTCGTTCTCAACTTCCCCCTTGATCTGCCCCAAAACTGTCTCTTTATGGCCTTCACACCACCATGGGTCTTGGATTGGGAATCCGACCAACTCTCTGTATTTTTCTCTGGATTCTTTGTGTTTCAGGGTGTAGAAGGAAGCCCTGGCGTGCCTGCAAAGGCACGGACTTGCCTTCCTTATATAGGAGAAGGGGTGGTTACTTCTTAACCATTGCATCCCTTCGGTATCATTTCTGGCCATTGATTTAATCAATGGTACAGATTGCACCCTTTCGCCTATGGCAGTTACCACACGCCCTGGAACTGCCAAACCACTCCTGGACAAGTCCAAACAAGGCCCAGACTGATTGCCCACGCCCATGACCCAACCACAAGAGCCCTCCAGCCCATTGGTACACATGGGTCATCCACATGGCCTTGTCACTGTCCAGACCCGAACCAACTGCCCAAGACTCGAACACTCAGTCCAGCTGAGTTGAGCTGATCCCCAGCTGACCCAGCTGAGTGAGCTAGTCCATCTAGCTCAGGGAGCTGACACACTCTTCAGTGAGCTACACTGAGCTGCACTACTCTTCACTTAGCTGGTCGAGCTTGCTTACCGCACCGCCCAGCTGCCATACTCTTAGTACAGCTTCTTTCCTTTATCTTCTTCAATCCTTCTAAGTCCCTTGGTCAATTTCCAGACCTAGACTTAGTTTTCCCATGATCCATTCTGATCACTCACTTCATCGAGCTTCACCTGGATCTTGTCCAGCTACCAGCTCGCTTGTCCAGCTCCTTTGAGCTTGTCTCCTTCTTGGATTAGCTATGTCTTAGCTTCCTGATGCCCTTAACCTTACCTTCAGGCCATGATATACTTGTCTTTAGGTCATATGACCTGACTGGTGCGTTTCCTCGCACCGCAGTCCGTCCAGACGATCCTATCCAGGATCGGGGACATGACAAGTCTCCCCCACTTACGAAGGATTCGTCCTCGAATCCAGTGGTGTTAACCTCTTGTCTCATGACAAAGGTTCCATCCGAACTCCTTTGTACCCGGAACATGGAGCATGCTCGATTGGTTCTTTCTAACCAATTCGTTGCATCTCCCACCTTGTTCCTTCTCACTGACCACGTCTTGGTCATCATATACACAACAAGTCTCCCCCCTTGATAGATATTTAACCCAAAATCTTATCAAGTGGTTCATCAAGCACCCATACAAAGACATGACTTGTGTCACTGACCCAACTCTCCAGGTTGCGTTCTGAGTACTCGAGTCTTAGTAGATTCAACCAATCTCCAAGCCACTCGATGCACCAGCCAAGTCCTAGCGAACATGTTCCAATCTTTAGGCTGCTCACTCTACCATGAGTCCTAACAGATTGTTCTGTTCCCTTAAGTCCTTCCTGGACAATATGGTTTATGATTCCAGCAATTCATCAATCCTGGGTAAAGGGTACTTGTTCTTCCCAGTCACCCTGCTGAAACCCCTATAATCAATGCACAACCTAAAGCTACCATCCTTTTTCTTAACAAATAGGACTGGTGCTCCCCAAGGTGATACACTAGGGCGTATGAACCCCTTCTCAAGCAACTCCTCAAGTTGCTTCTTCAGCTCTGCCATCTGAGCTGGTGCCATTCTATATGGACTTTTAGATAATGGGGCCGTTCCAGGTTCCAATTCAATGATGAATGGGTCAGCCCTATCAGGGGGAATGCCCTGTAGTGCCCCAAACACATCCTGAAATTCCCGAACCAACGGTATACCCTCTGGGTCACAGGCCCCTACAACCTCATCAGTGTAAATGGTAGCCAAAAAGGCCTCACAACCATTTCCAAGCATCCGTTATACTTGGACTGCTGAAACCACCAACTACAAGAGGTTGGCATGATTCCTTGGTACTTAATCGGGGTCCAAACTCGTTCTCAAGTTGCACCCTTCCCCGGTGACAATCTAGAGTTGCCCGATACTTTCCCAACCAGTCCATGCCCAAGATCACTTCATGATGCTTGAGGGGGACAACAATCAGATCTATAGGCATCGGCCTATCCAAGATCACCACAGGGATGTCCTTAACCAGACCGAGTGAGTTCATAACTTGCCCTCCGGCCGCACTCACTCGTTCAGGACCATCCCATGTTCCATACTGGAACAAACCTTTTCCAACCATTCCTGGACTCACAACACTATATGTAGCTCCAGTATCAAATAATGTGTTTCCACACCACCGATCATTAAGTACTTAGATGAGTAGGATCTCGGTTTGATCACACATTTGGAAAATGTCCCATACCATTCTCCAAAGCATCACACATCTGTGAACGTCCCATACCATTCACAAAAGTGTTTATAGTATACCTCAATCCTCATCATACTAAAATACTTAACATCGTGTTTCCAATTCCTCTTGGAATTGATCCATTCCATTCACTCAATCTTAAGGAATCCTACCTTGACTTACACTGAGTCCAAGCTGATCCATCTGATCACAAGCCCACTCATGTACTAGCCATGTAGCGTCTCCCTTAGACTAACATGAACATTGCATATGCTCACTTGTTTTGAACGGCCACCAAGGAATAACATTTACCTCCAAGAGAGTGCTGCACGTTTCTTTCAACCTAAGCCACTCTCTGGTCCATGTTACTTCCCTTGTCCAGGTCGTCCATACAAAGATCTTGCATTGCGTCCATCATCCAATCCGTCTATTATTCCCAAATAACTAGATAAACTAACCTTTATGTTTTCAGGGTCTTGCCGTGGAAGAGTGTATCTTGGCTAAGCCGGCTCATCTTGGAACTTCCCCGTTCACAAGCATGAAACCCAAACTTACCTCAACTCTCACTTGGCTCACCACAACTAAGGTTCCAAGTCATCTCAGTTTTCAGAAATAATTCGGTTTGGAACTTAACATCTTTGAGCACTGTCCGTATCAGGATCAAGCATGCTCTGATACCAACTTGTAAGACCCGATCCCGGCCGACTAGGTCGCGGTCGATGCCTCACGTCGCTCAGTCCATACCTGGACCGAACCTCTAAAAATTTTGCCCTTTATTTAAAATATCGCCCATTGGCGAGGGCTAACTCAGATCCTAGCTCAAGACTACCTTAGTCATTCCCTAGCTAGAACCTTTCAACTTATGCACAGCGGAATAGTATCTACTTAACCATTGGTCTAAAACCAATCTAACACTTGTCTGGTCAGATCACCTCAGCTACTGGTCAGTAAACACAACTGCCAGCTAGCTCCAAGGTCGATCCTGAACCTAGACCAAGTCATACAATCAGAGTTCCGTTCCCCTAAGCCATTCTATCTAGATCTATGCAACATTGACAGATCATACCTTTGCCACATTCCCGGAGCTTGTTAGCTCATTGGCCCAGCTACTGTAGCTGAAGGAACTCGTAAACTAGCTGATCGAGCTGTCACACTCGAAGTGAGCTAGGACCGAGCTATGGCCAGCTGCCATATACTGCGTCCCGCTCCTTTACACACACAAAACAACTCCCTTAGGTACTTAGTCATTCAGCCAACCATCCCCACAGACATAAGTAACCCTTGAGAAGTCTTCAAACAGCTAAGGACATGCATCTGGCCCTTACCGGCTCATGCACTGTCCCACATCCTTTTTGCCTTATCAACTTATGATACCAAGTCCAGCTCATGGACTAACAATGCCCATCAGATCCTGAGTCAATCAACCAACCACCCCACATGACTCAGAACTGATGAGTCTTCATACTTCCTAATCAGTCATGGAACAATGTCCCACTGAACCTGATTAGTGTTGCTCTTACCACCGGTGCATCCTTTGATCAATCAGATCAGACACCTTGATCCATCATCCAAGGATCAGGTCGTCCATCCTTGCCCATGATCAGATCACACACGGCCTGCCTTACCAACACCAAGGTTGATAACCAGCAATTCCTTATGATCAATATCATAAGTGACAATATGTTCCAGCACACAAACATATGATCAGATATCCTAACACAAGGATCTGACCCCAATATGCCCTCAGGTGCAATTTCGACTGCAAGCAAACCTGCTCCAAAAATCAATTAAAATTCATGACAATTCATGATAAATCATAACTAAGAGAATGGTCCAATCAGATTTCCCAGAACCGGCCTCCATCCCATAGATCTCGGCCAAGATCAGCCAAACCGGCCCAAGGGACCATCTCTAAATCAATCCCTAAAAACTCATTAGGATTCATGATAATTCATGATAAATCTTAACTAAGAGAATGGTCAAGTCAGAATTCCAAGAACCGATCTCGATCCTATGGATCTCGACCTAGAACAGCCCCACCGGCCACCTTGACCATCTCGAAATCAATCAGATAAAAATCCCCAATACCATGATAATTCATGATAATTCACCACTAAGAGGATTCCAAAGTCAGATCGCCATAAATCCATCAGGAAGTAGGAGATCCGGACTTAGCTGCCAAACCAAGGCCATGGAGGGTTCTTCTGAACCGGCCAAGCCATGGTTCAGTGCTACTATGTCTAATCATCAATCTCAATCATAAGAAGAAGAAATAATATGATTAATAATCATAAAACAGAGTAAGGTGTAACTGCAGGACCAGATCAGCCCATAGTGTACCAGACTATGTCCAATGGTCTGCAGTCCCCACCTGTTACCTCATCAGGGGCGTCCATGCTCCTCCTAGCACGCCGTCATCAAACCCTTATCACATACTTCCAGTATTGATAAGATCTAACCATGGTTCGTGCCCATCACTCCTTCCATGGAACTTCCATGAAACCAGTTTCTATACTGCATCCATCTTCAAGGCTGTTCATGCCTTTGAGAGTGGAGTCAAGCCTTCCCCCTTCTCTCCTAACCAATTGCGTGTGTTCCCAAGACACAGAGGAAGCCTTAGACATGATCATCCATGATCAATCACCATCCAAAGGTCGTGCATCACTTCCCTCTTTTTTCCCCATGAAACTGCTTTCCACACCAATCTCCCTTTAAGGCTGCATTGGCCCTTGGGAATGGATTCCGGCCAACTCCCTCCTTTCCTCACCATTTGCGTGTGTTCACAGGCTCCAGATAAGGCTTTGGGTGTTGTCAACAATGATCAAAACCGTTCAGAGGGTCGTTCTCAACTTCCCCCTTGATCTGCCCCAAAACTGTCTCTTTATGGGCTTCACACCACCATGGGTCTTGGATTGGGAATCCGACCAACTCTCTGTATTTTTCTCTGGATTCTTTGTGTTTCAGGGTGTAGAAGGAAGCCCTGGCGTGCCTGCAAAGGCACGGACTTGCCTTCCTTATATAGGAGAAGGGGTGGTTACTTCTTAACCATTGCATCCCTTCGGTATCATTTCTGGCCATTGATTTAATCAATGGTACAGATTGCACCCTTTCGCCTATGGCAGTTACCACACGCCCTGGAACTGCCAAACCACTCCTGGACAAGTCCAAACAAGGCCCAGACTGATTGCCCACGCCCATGACCCAACCACAAGAGCCCTCCAGCCCATTGGTACACATGGGTCATCCACATGGCCTTGTCACTGTCCAGACCCGAACCAACTGCCCAAGACTCGAACACTCAGTCCAGCTGAGTTGAGCTGATCCCCAGCTGACCCAGCTGAGTGAGCTAGTCCATCTAGCTCAGGGAGCTGACACACTCTTCAGTGAGCTACACTGAGCTGCACTACTCTTCACTTAGCTGGTCGAGCTTGCTTACCGCACCGCCCAGCTGCCATACTCTTAGTACAGCTTCTTTCCTTTATCTTCTTCAATCCTTCTAAGTCCCTTGGTCAATTTCCAGACCTAGACTTAGTTTTCCCATGATCCATTCTGATCACTCACTTCATCGAGCTTCACCTGGATCTTGTCCAGCTACCAGCTCGCTTGTCCAGCTCCTTTGAGCTTGTCTCCTTCTTGGATTAGCTATGCCTTAGCTTCCTGATGCCCTTAACCTTACCTTCAGGCCATGATATACTTGTCTTTAGGTCATATGACCTGACTGGTGCGTTTCCTCGCACCGCAGTCCGTCCAGACGATCCTATCCAGGATCGGGGACATGACAGTGCGGCCGGAGGGCAAGTTATGAACTCACTCGGTCTGGTTAAGGACATCCCTGTGGTGATCTTGGATAGGCCGATGCCTATAGATCTGATTGTTGTCCCCCTCAAGCCTCATGAAGTGATCTTGGGCATGGACTGGTTGGGAAAGTATCGGGCAACTCTAGATTGTCACCGGGGAAGGGTGCAACTTGAGAACGAGTTTGGACCCCCGATTAAGTACCATGGAATCAAGCCAACCTCTTGTAGTTTGGTGGTTTCAGCAGTCCAAGTAGAACGGATACTTGGAAATGGTTGTGAGGCCTTTTTGGCTACCATTTACACTGATGAGGTTGTAGGGGCCTGTGACCCAGAGGGTATACCGTTGGTTCGGGAATTTCAGGATGTGTTTGGGGCACTACAGGGCATTCCCCCTGATAGGGCTGACCCATTCATCATTGAATTGGAACCTGGAACGGCCCCATTATCAAAAAGTCCATATAGAATGGCACCAGCTGAGATGGCAGAGCTGAAGAAGCAACTTGAGGAGTTGCTTGAGAAGGGGTTCATACGCCCTAGTGTATCACCTTGGGGAGCACCAGTCCTATTTGTTAAGAAAAAGGATGGTAGCTTTAGGTTGTGCATTGATTATAGGGGTTTGAACAGGGTGACTGTGAAGAACAAGTACCCTTTACCCAGAATTGATGAGTTGTTGGATCAACTCCGTGGAGCCAAGTGGTTCTCCAAGATTGATCTGGCCTCTGGGTATCATCAGATCCCCATTGCACCAGATGATGTGAGGAAGACAGCATTCCGAACTAGGTATGGCCACTATGAGTTTGTGGTTATGCCGTTCGGACTGACCAATGCACCTGCTGCATTCATGAAGATGATGAACGGCATCTTCAGGGAATACTTGGACGAGTTTGTGATCATCTTCATTGATGATATACTCGTGTATTCCAAGACAAAGGAGGACCATGAAAGACACCTTAGGGCGGTGTTGGGCCGCCTGAGAGAACAGAAGCTCTTTGCTAAGCTAAGCAAGTGTAGTTTCTGGCAGAAGAGCATTGGGTTCCTTGGACATGTGGTGTCTGATAAAGGAGTCTCACTGAATCAAGATAAGATCAAATGTATCCAGGAATGGCCACATCCAAAGAATGCTACGGAAGTTAGAAGCTTCTTCGGGTTGTCTGGTTATTACAGGAAATATGTCAAGGGGTTCTCCAGCATAGCTCAACCTATGACTAAGCTGACAGGCAAGGACGTGAGGTTCACATGGTCTAAGGAGTGTGCGAAAAGTTTTGTAGCACTCAAGAACATGTTGACTAATGCACCTGTCCTGGTGTTGCCTGAGGCTGATCAGCCTTAAGTGGTGTATACGGATGCGTCCATAACCGGTCTTGGTTGTGTATTGACACAACATAGGAAGGTGATAGCCTATGCTTCCCGACAGCTAAGGAAGCATGAGGGTAACTATCCGACCCATGATTTGGAGATGGCTGCAGTAGTATTTGCATTAAAGATATGGAGATCATATCTTTATGGTGCCAGGGTGCAAATACTCACAGACCATAAGAGCTTGAAGTACATATTCACTCAGCCTGAGTTAAACTTAAGGCAGAGGAGATGGATGGAGTTTGTTGCAGATTATGATCTGGACATAGCTTATCATCCTGGGAAAGCTAACCTAGTGGCTGATGCTTTGAGCCGCAGAAGGGCTGAAGTGTCATCTGAGAGGGAGGCGGATGAACTGGAAGGGATGATCAGGTCCTTGAACCTCAACACCTTGGTTGGTTCAGATGAGCTATTGGGGTTGGAGGCAGTGAACCAGGCCGATCTCCTGACCAGGATCAGGCAAGCACGGGGCCTGGATGAAAATCTAAAGAAGGTAGCCGCCAATGACAAGACCGAGTACCAGATAACTGACAATGGTACCATCTTGGTCAATGGGAGGGTCAGTGTTCCTAATGATAAGGAACTCAAAGAAGAGATTATGAGACAGGCTCATAAGTCTAAGTTTTCAGTTCATCCTGGACTGAACAAGATGTATAGGGATCTGAAAAGGTACTACCATTGGGTGAGGATGAAATCTGATGTTGCAGAGTGGGTGGCTAAGTGTCCCACTTGTCAACTGGTGAAGGCAGAACATCAGGTTCCCAGTGGTCTACTTCAGAACCTACCCATACCAGAATGGAAATGGGATCACATCACTACCAGGAATAAGAAAGATGCAGTATGGGTTGTGGTTGATCGGCTGACCAAGTCCGCTCATTTCCTGCCTATCAAGAAAGGGGATGGGTTCGACCGGATTGTGCAAGTGTACCTAGACGAGGTAGTGAGGTTGCATGGTGTTCCAGCAAGCATTGTCTCGGACAGGGATCCAAGATTTACATATTATTTCTGGCAGGCTTTCCAAAAGGCCTTGGGAACCAGAGTGAATATGAGCACATCTTATCATCCTCAGACGGATGGGCAGTCTGAAAGGACAATCCAAACCTTGGAGGATATGCTCAGGGCGTGTGTGTTAGACTGGGGAGAGTCTTGGGAAAAACACTTACCCTTAGTGGAGTTTGCTTACAACAACAGCTTCCATACAAGCATTGGTATGTCGCCATATGAGGCTTTGTATGGTAGGCCGTGCAGGACACCCCTATGCTGGACCCAAGTGGGGGAGCGTAGCATGTTGGGTCCTGAGATTGTAGAACAGACAACTGAGAAGATCAGGATGGTCAAAGAGAAGATGAAAGAGGCGCAGGACCGCCAAAAGAGCTATGCAGACAAGCGTAGGAAACATCTTGAGTTTGAGGTCAATGACCTGGTGTATCTCAAGATGATTACCTTTAAGGGTAGGACCAGGGTTTCTGGACGAAAGAAACTGGATCCTAGGTACTTGGGTCCATTCAGGATCATAGAGAGAGTGGGTGCAGTGGCATACAAGTTGGACTTCCCATCAGCAATGGATGCATACCACAATATGTTCCATGTATCCCAACTCCAGAAATGCTTGTCTGAACAAGACATTGTCTTGCCCGAGATTCCTGCTGACCTTGGTAAGGACCTGGCTTTGGAAACCTTGCCGGTTCGGATTATGGATCGGTCAGAGAAAGCTATGAGAAAGAAGACAGTTCCCATGATCAAAGTGGTGTGGGATTACAACGGTAAAGACCTCATCACTTGGGAAACAGAAGCAAAAATGAAAGCTATGTATCCGGATTGGTACAGACAATTTCTTCCTGAGGAAACACTTAACATGGATTTGAGGACGAATCCCAAGTTAGTGGGGGAGACTTGTCATGTCCCCGATCCTAGATAGGATCGCCCGGACGAGCCATGGTGCGGGGAGACGCACCAGTCAGGTCATTAGACCTTGAGACAAGCGTATCATGGCCCTGAATGAAGGTTAAGGGCATCAGTCAGCTGAGACTTAACCACGATACGATGGAAACAAGGGTAAAGGAGTTGAGTGAGTGTTTAGGCAGCTGGACGAGTGTTGGTTTGAGTTCAATCAGCTCGGTTCAGCTAGTATTCAGTTCACCATGATCTGTTCAGCTCACAGGAGCTGGTGGACTAGCTCACTCAGCTGGGAACAGCTGGAGGTCAGCTCAATCCGGTGAACGGTGCGTTCTGGTTCGGATCAGTGTGGACGAGTCCGGGACGGTTACTGGGTGAGCCGTTGGTCCGGGTGCAGGACGGTTCGACCAAATTGGTCTTAGGCTTGGGACAGGGAGTGGGCAAGCTTCCAGAGTGTGAGCTGAGGCTCAGTGATCGATTTGTCAAAGGAAGAAAATGGGAGAAACCGCCAATGGGCGGTTATGGGACGGTTATGGGACGGTTTTGGGAAGAAGGGATGTGATTTTTGGTAACTGTTCGCCCAGGCGGTTGGGGACAGTTTAAGTCGTCCTCTCTCTCTCATTTCTGCCATTCTGGTCGATTTTTACTCACTTTCACACAGAGAGAAACACAGAGAAAATTCAAGAGAGAAAGAAAGACACAAACCTTGGATTGGCCGATTTGATCCAAGAGATTGTTCTTGAGTGTTGTAAGACCCGTTCCTGGTCTCTTGACCCAACTGGATACGAATGCTTACTTATTAATTTCTTTGCTTGTTTGATCCATTTTAAGTCTTTTATTTGCTAAGTCATATTCGAATATGAGGTTCATAAACAAAGGAACAGATTGCACAGCGGAATAACAATGTATAAACTTTGTATTACTTAGAAACATGAGATTCAATACACAACTTCTTAACAGTCTCATAGACAATCACTAGTTCATCCCTAGTATCATCTAACCACACGTTACACAGCCTCTCACTGACCGAGCCTTCACGGCTCCTTGGCTTGACCAGAACCATCCTTAGTTCCTGAAACCATAACCAGATAAGCATTAATCATAACCGAGAATAGAACGGATTGATTCTACAATGCTTGGCTTGGTTCCTAGAACTTAGATAAACCTCAGTCAACATAATCATAAAACGTATGAACCTACCTACCGTATCCTAAGTCATTCAACCAACCACCCCTTGACTTAGAATCAGATAGATAGTCCAGAATAGATAACAGAACACACGAACAGATCCGGATCGTCCCCAAGGACCAATCCGTCAAACCGGATAGAATCTAGGTGCGACCGGCCAATGGAGTCCGGCTCGATGGCCCAACGGACTCCCTTACCTGATCCGGCCTTAGGCCTGGATCCAATCGGCCAAGTAAGCCTCAAGCCTAATCTGGAAGGCTTAGCAACCGGTCTTGACTAGACAAGCCATAGGCTGATCCATAAGGATCGGTCCTAACCTGTCCCGAAAGACACCGTTTGGAACATGTACCCTTTGGCCATTCGTGCCTCTTGGACACTCGTGACTCTTGACAACTCGTGCCCTTTGGGTCATTCCCAACCGTTCGTCCTAACCGCCCAGTCTTGGTGCGATCGGATCATCCCACTAACCGACCCGTGTCTAGGCTAGCGGTTTGATTATGTTCGGCCAAAGCCTAGGGACGTGTCCCTTGGACTCAACCAACACAACCTTTCGTGTTTAACAAGAGAGAAGAGAATAGAAACGAATTGAAACAGATAAGGAGAGCCGGATGGGACTTAGGAACCGAGCAGAGCCGCGGTGTGGTCGCATGGACCGTCCGTTCGGTCTGATGGAGCCACGGCCCATCACATACCTTGTGAACCACGTCTGGGTTCTCCATGCTCTTCTCCTTGTCTGGATCTCCCATTCTTGACCGGAGTTAGTTCTCAAACGATCAGAGTCGCCGGAACACAACACCACCACAATCGGCCTTTCTCTTGGCCGGAACTCTCTCTTTCTCTCTTTCTTTCTCTCTACGGTTTCTCTGAGTATTTTACTCTGGAATTGGATAATGAAATCGACCAGAGAGCCCCCATATTTATAGAAAATGAGGGGGTAAGTCTTGCCCCACGAACAGGCATGACTTGCTAGCGAATGGGCACCATCGGCCAAGGGTTGTCCCCTTTCGGCCACTTGCATCCCTTCGCCCTTTCTGATTGGGTTTGGGGTCGGCCACAAGCCCAACCCACGCCCCAAGCCTCCTGGACTTAGCCCATGGCCTTGTCCTAAGACCCAACTGCCCATGGCCTCATGGCCGGACCTCACAGCCCGCCACTGACCCGGACCCGGACCATCGGCCTAAAGCCCGGACAGTCCGTCTAGCTGAGATGAGCTGACTCTCAGCTGCCTCAGCTGAGTGAGCTAGTAGTCCAGCTAGTGGAGCTGACCTAGTAGGGACTGAGCTGGAGTGAACTGAACCTAGCTTCCTTGAGCTGGCCGAGCTACTCGTCCACTTCGTCCAGCTACCGTCTTACTCCTCCTAGCTGTCTCTTAGCTTGTATAAGGTTAAGTCTAAGTTTCCTTATGTCCTTAACCTTCTTTCTCGACCATGGAACGCTTGCCTTGATGTCCTAGGACTGGCTTGCACGTTTCCTCGAACCATGGCCGTCCCAACAATCCTACTCAGGATTGGGGGCGTGACAAGTCTCCCCCCCTTGGGATGGATTCGTCCTCGAATCCGAATCGAATGCTTCCTCGGAAACAAACTGATCCAACCACTCTGGGTACTCTGCTTTCATTCTAGCTTCGGTTTTCCAAGTGATTATATCTTGACCATTACAGTCCCAGACGACCTTGACCATCTGGACCGTCTTCTTCCTTGTTGCTTTTTCCATCCTATCTATGATTCGAACTGGTCTTGTTTCCAAGGTTAGGTTCTTACCAAGATCGTCTGGAATGGCAGGAAGAGCGATGTCTTGGTCCGTCAAACATTTCTGAAGTTGGGAGACGTGGAACACATTATGGAATGCGTCCATCTTAGCCGGCAATTCCAACTTATAGGCCACCATCCCAACTCTTTCAATGACCTTGAATGGCCCCAAGTATCTTGGATCTAACTTCCGTCTTCCGGAGATCCGGACTCGTCCTTTGAAGGTAATCATTTTGAGATACACCAAGTCACCTACTTGGAACTCGAGATCTTTCCTTCTTCGATCTGCATAGTTCTTTTGGCGGTCTTGTGCCTGTCTCATCTTATCCCTCAAGAACTTGATCTTTTCGGTTGTCTCTTTGACAATCTCCGGACCAATCATGCTGCGTTCCCCAACTTGGGTCCAGCATAAGGGTGTCCTGCATGGACGCCCATACAGAGCTTCTTATAGCGACATGCCAATACTACTATGGAAGCTATTGTTGTAAGCAAATTCTACCAGAGGTAGATGTTTCTCCCAGGAATCACCCCAGTCTAGAACACATGCTCGCAACATATCTTCCAATGTCTGGATCGTACGTTCAGACTGTCCATCCGTCTGTGGGTGATAGGCTGTACTCATGTTCACTCTTGTTCCTAAAGCTTTTTGGAAAGCCTTCCAGAAGTAAGATGTGAACCTTGAATCCCTATCTGATACTATGCTTGCCGGCACACCATGTAGTCGGACGATCTCATCAATGTACTTACGTACAATCTGATCTACCCTATCCGACTTTTTGATAGCCAGGAAGTGTGCTGATTTGGTTAGGCGATCAACCACAACCCAAACCGCATCTTTCTTATTCCTCGTGGTAGGGAACCCAGTCACAAAGTCCATTGTGATGTGATCCCATTTCCATTCTGGAATAGGCAAGCTTTGTAATAACCCACTAGGCACTTGATGTTCTGCTTTGATGAGTTAGCAAGTGGAACATGTTGGGGTCAAAAACGGTTACGACAAATTTAACATTAAAAACGTCCGAGGAAGAAAATAAGAATTCTTCCGAAGAGTACTTTTCGAAATAGATTCTTCCTTACGAAAAAGCTTTACGGAAGAAAGAATCGAGATGTCCGACGAAAGCCCGCTCGGTCGCTATGTAGCGACCGAGCGATCGTCCCGCTCGGCCCTACGTAGCGACCGAGCCCGGCTAAGCTCGGTCGCTACGTAGCGACCAAGCGATCGTCCCGCTCGGTCGCTACGTAGCGACCGAGCGATCATCCCGCTCGGTCGCTACGTAGCGACCGAGCGGCGACCGGGCTCGGCCAAGCTCGGTCGCTACATAGCGACCGAGCGATCGTCCCGCTCGGTCGCTACGTAGCGACCGAGCTCGAGCTAAAGCTCGGTCGCTACGTATCGTCCCGCTCGGTCGCTACGTAGCGACGAGCTCGGCCAAGCTCGGTCGCTACATAGCGACTGAGCGATCGTCCCGCTCCGTCGCTACGTAGCGACCGAGCTCGAGCCAAAGCTCGGTCGCTACGTAGCGACCGAGCGATCGTCCCGCTCGGTCGCTACGTAGCGACCGGGCTCGAGCCGAAGTTCGGTCGCTGTGTAGCGATTGAACTCTTCCGGACATCGACAGACATCAATCCATGCATTCTCGTCAAATCTTCGAACGCTATCTCCCGAAGACCGTAGCAAGCTCAGTCCACGTTTTCCGCTATTCCAACTCATCGATCAAACTTCGCGGATGAGAAACCGCGGAAAATTCGTAGTAAACGTGTCGAGTCGGAAGACGGCCCAAAGGGACCTAAAACACGACTCGAGGCCCATCCTACGATTTCGTAATCCAAAGCCCGTAAACCACAGCACGGTTTACGCTTGGCCCACAAGGAAGGATAAATGTCAAGTTTCCGCGGATAAAATACGGAAGTTTTGAAGATAATTGTGAAGATCGGGAAAATGGAATATCTCCATTTTTATGCTATGACGGCTTAAGGACAGAAGAGTAAAAGCGTAAACCGACCTTGGAGCTAGTATATAAGGAGTCCTAGGCGAGGAGCATGGGGGAGAGCTTTTTCAGAGAAAACTTAGCACTTAGAGCGATTTAGGCAATTTTCCGTTTTTGTTATTTCGAGCTGCGACTCAATTAGGTTTAGCCGTCTTAGGGTTGCTCGAACTAGGAATCTCGCCGACAGCTCTCGAGCCCAAGCTTATACCTTGTTGTAAACGCTCATACGCAGATTCGGAATAAGATCTTCTTTGCTCTCTTTTCGATTTATTATACTTTAACGTTGTTATTCTCGTGTTCTGATTGCTTGACGTGTGGTAATTAGCAGATATCCGGATCCTCTGGGAAATTAGGGTTTTCCTAGTTTCCTTATTTAAACGGAAATCGACGGTGTGAATTTCGGTTCCCACAGTTTGGCGCTAGAAGGAGGGGGACATACGGATCAATCTAACCCGCAAAAGCCACTCAACGATCAGGACCGGTATGCAAGATTCGACATGCGCGAACGTTATCTCATTCAAGGGGGGAGCAAACCTCGATCGAGCCAAACCTCGAAACGACCTCCTCGAAACCTCGTTATCCTCCTTGGAGCCAATCTCCACGAACCTTTAAGGACAGAACTCATAACCTGTCTTAAAAAGAACCTTAATACTTTCGCATGGGCTGCAGAAGATATGCCGGGAATCGACATTAACATAACATGTCACGAGCTGAATATCGACCCAACGTTCTAACCCGTCAAACAGAAAAGACGGAAGCTAGGACCCGAACGTGCTGCCGCAGTAAACGATAAGGTCGAAAAATTGCTTAAAGTTAGGTCGATAACAGAAGTAAGGTACCCGGACTGGCTCGCCAACCCCATAGTAGTCAAAAAGAAGAACGGGAAGTGGCGAGTTTGCGTGGATTTTACCGACCTAAACAAGGCATGTCCAAAGGATAGCTTCCCTTTACCACATATCGATCGATTGGTATAAGCAACAGCGGGCAACGAACTCTTATCCTTCATGGATGCCTTCTCAGGTTATAATCAAATTAGGATGAATCCCGACGATCGTGAAAAGACTGTGTTCATTACCGATTGCGGAACTTATTGCTACAAGGTAATGCCCTTCGGCCTCAAAAACGCTGGTGCAACTTACCAACGACTTGTGAACCGAATGTTCTCCAAACAACTCGGAAAAACGATGGAGGTTTATATCGACGACATGCTCGTCAAATCCCTCAAAGCAAGAGATCACGTGTCACATCTCGAAGAATGCTTTGCACAACTAAATTCCCATAACATGAAGCTCAACCCGACAAAATGTAGATTTGCCGTGGCATCAGGGGAATTCCTCGGCTACTTGGTCACATACCGCGGCATCGAAGCAAATCCAAAACAGATCAACGCTCTAATCGAGATGGCTTCACCAAAGAATAAATGGGAAGTCCAAAGACTGACCGGCAGAATCGCAGCACTTAACCGATTTATTTCACGATAAACAGATAAGTGCCTGCCCTTCTACGATGTCCTGCGAGGAAATAAAAAATTCGAATGGTCGGAAGAGTGCGAAAACGCCTTCCAACAGCTGAAGCGTTATTTAGCTAGTCCTCCAGTCCTCGCAAAACCCGTGGAAGGGGAGCCTTTATTCTTGTACATCGCGGTGTCAGCAACGGCCGTAAGCGGAGTCCTGATCAGGGAAGAACGCGGGGAGCAGAAACCTATTTTTTACATAAGCAAAACCTTGCTGGATGCCGAATCTAGGTATCCATTGATGGAAAAATTGGCGTGCGCGGTTGTAACATCGGCCCGAAAACTAAGACCATATTTCCAATCCCACACAATCGTCATCCTCACGACTTTTCCCTTACGGACAATTTTTCAAAGCCCGAGCCAATCAGGCCGACTGGCTAAGTGGGCGGTCGAGTTGAGCGAGTATGACATCGAATACCGACCAAGGACGAGCGCAAAATCACAAGTGCTCGCAGACTTCTTTGTCGAACTTCCAACGGGAACAATAACCAATGAGGAACCAAATTCCACCTGGCTCCTCCACGTCGACGGATCCTCATCCAAGCAAGGATCAGGTATCGGGATCCGTCTCACATCTCCAACGAGCGAGATCTTGGAACAATCGTTCAGGCTGGAATTCCATGCCTCAACCAACGAGGCCGAATACGAAGCATTAATCGTAGGTCTACGTTTGGCTCACGGCTTAAAAATACGAAATCTCCACGCTTACTGCGACTCCCAGTTAGTGGCCAGTCAATTCAGCGGAGAGTATGAAGCCAGAGACGAACGGATGGACGCGTACCTCAAACTGGTCCAAGGTCTAGCTCAAGACTTCGACTGTTTCGCCCTTACCCGGATCCCCCGTTCCGAGAATGTCCAGGCGGACGCCCTCGCGGCCCTAGCATCAAGTTCCGATCCAGGACTCAAAAGGGTAATTCCGGTCGAATTCATCGAACATCCGAGTATCAGACCGCCAGTCATCGTCAATCTCAAAGAGGGTCAAGACGACGAGGAAGAAGAAATTACGATACCACCACCATCGGAGCAATCTGATTACGGCTGTGATACCCCATGGCTTCAGACGATTCGAGACTACATTGTCGACGGGCAACTGCCCGCCGAAAAATGGGCAGTTCGCAAGGTCCGAACACAGGCCGCACGCTACGTAACAGTGGACGGCTCATATTCGAATATGAGGTTCATAAACAAAGGAACAGATTGCACAGTGGAATAACAATGTATAAACTTTGTATTACTAAGAAACATGAGATTCAATACACAACTTCTTAACAGTCTCATAGACAATCACTAGTTCATCCTTAGTATCATCTAACCACACGTTACATAGCCTCTCATCGACCGAGCCTTCACGGCTCCTTGGCTTGACCAGAACCATCCTTAGTTCCTGAAACCACAACCAGATAAGCATTAATCATAACCAAGAATAGAACGGATTGATTCTACAATGCTTGGCTTGGTTCCTAGAACTTAGATAAACCTCAGTCAACATAATCATAAAACGTATGAACCTACCTACCGTATCCTAAGTCCTTCAACCAACCACCCCTTGACTTAGAATCAGATAGATAGTCCAGAATAGATAACAGAACACACGAACAGATCCGGATCGTCCCCAAAGACCAATCCGTCTAACCGGATAGAATCTAGGTGCGACCGGCCAATGGAGTCTGGCTCGATGGCCCAACGGACTCCCTTACCTGATCCAGCCTTAGGCCTGGATCCAATCGGCCGAGTAAGCCTCAAGCTTAATCCGGAAGGATTAGCAACCGGTCAGACCTTGCGACTCTACCTTGGCTTAGACAAACCGTGACCTTGTCTTGACTAGACAAGCCATAGGCTGATCCATAAGGATCGGTCCTAACCTGTCCCGAAAGACACCATTTCGAACATGTACCCTTTGGCCATTCGTGCCTCTTGGACACTCGTGACTCTTGACAACTCGTGCCCTTTGGGTCATTCCCAACCGTTCGTCCTAACCGCCCAGTCTTGGTGCGATCGGATCATCCCACTAACCGACCCGTGTCTAGGCTAGCGGTTTGATTATGTTCGGCCAAAGCCTAGGGACGTGTCCCTTGGACTCAACCAACATAACCTTTCGTGTTTAACCAGAGAGAAGAGAAGAGAAACGAATTGAAACAGATAAGGAGAGCCGGATGGGACTTAGGAACCGAGCAGAGCCGCGGTGCGGTCGCATGGACCATCTGTTCGGTCTGATGGAGCCACGGCCCATCACATACCTTGTGAACCACGTCTGGGTTCTCCATGCTCTTCTCCTTGTCTTGATCTCCCATTCTTGACCGGAGTTAGTTCTCAAACGATCAGAGTCGCCGGAACACAACACCACCACAATTGTCCTTTCTCTTGGCCGGAACTCTCTCTTTCTCTCTTTCTTTCTCTCTACGGTTTCTTTGAGTATTTTACTCTGGAATTGGATAATGAAATCGACCAGAGAGCCCCCATATTTATAGATAACGAGGGGGTAAGTCTTGCCCCATGAACAGGCATGACTTGCTAGCGAATGGGCACCATCGGCCAAGGGTTGTCCCCTTTCGGCCACTTGCATCCCTTCGCCCTTTCTGATTGGGTTTGGGGTCGGCCACAAGCCCAACCCACGCCCCAAGCCTCCTGGACTTAGCCCATGGCCTTGTCCTAAGACCCAACAGCCCATGGCCTCATGGCCGGACCTCACAGCCCGCCACTGACCCGGACCCGGACCATCGGCCTAAAGCCCGGACAGTCTGTCTAGTTGAGATGAGCTGACTCTCAGCTGCCTCAGCTGAGTGAGCTAGTAGTCCAGCTAGTGGAGCTGACCTAGTAGGGACTGACCTGGAGTGAACTGAACCTAGCTTCCTTGAGCTGGCCGAGCTACTCGTCCACTTCGTCCAGCTACCGTCTTACTCGTCCTAGCTGTCTCTTAGCTTGTATAAGGTTAGGTCTAAGTTTCCTTATGTCCTTAACCTTCTTTCTCGACCATGGACTGCTTGCCTTGATGTCCTAGGACTGGCTTGCACGTTTCCTCGAACCATGGCCGTCCCAACAATCCTACTCAGGATTGGGGGCGTGACAAGTGTTCCTGGTGTGTTTAGGCGTGTGATCAAGAGGATGGATTTGAGGCAGAAAGACAAGGAGAAGGCAAAGGAGAAAGAGAAGGAAGTCGCCCCTGGAGACCGAACTCCTAAGGTGAGAGGTGTGGCCAAGAGTAACCGGACAAGGCCGCGGATGATGGCCGTGACCAAAAATGGACCGTGGTAAGGGAAAAGCACCATGAGGACCGCGGCCATGGGAAGATGTGTGGTGATTGGGTTGATTCTGAAAATTGTGTAATTATTGTCGCCTATTGTGCAACTTGTGAACTTATGCGATTCTAGTGTGTGATCTATTTATTAGGATGATGAATTATGTATGAACCTTGGTTATTATCTATGAAATATCTATTTGCCCTAGTCGATGTTGGATTGTTTAAGTGTGAATGTTGGAACCTCAAAACTCTGAAAAAGACTTAGAATTATTTAACACTTGAACTTGAATATGTAATGAAACTGGTTGCATTGTTTGGTGAGGCCGCGGTCTGGTTGGATTGGGGAATCCAGGATCAGGTCTTACATCATCAGTGGTGAAAACCTACCACAGGGTCGTTCATAACTCCCCTTGCACTTCCATGAAACTGCCTTCCTACACACATCTGCCCTTAAGGCTGTCTTGGCCTTTGGGAATGAATTCCGGTCATCTACCTTCTCTCCTCACCATTTGCGTGTGTTCTCAGGCCCTGGAGGATGCTTTGGGTGATAACCTCACGGATCAAAAGCCACCAGAAAGTCGTTCATAACTTCCCCCTTGATCTCTCCCAAAACTGCCTCTTTATGGTCTTGGATTGGGTATCCGACCAACTCCCTGTCTTTTATCTGTGTTTTCTTTGTGTTTCAGGGTGTAGGAGGAAGCCCTGGCGTGCCTGCAAAGGCACGGACTTGCCTGCCTTTTATAGAAGAAGGGGCAGTTACCTTTCCAAAGGTTGCACCCTTACGATATCATTTCTGGCCATTGATTTAATCAATGGTCCAGATCACACCCTTTCGCCTCAAGCAGTTACCAGACGTCCTGGAACTGTCAAACCACTCCTGGACATGTCCAAAAACAAGCCCACACGGATTGCCGAAGCTCCTGGCTCAATCCCAAGAGCCAATCAGCCCATCGGTACACACAGGTCGCCCACATGGCCCGACCACTATCCAGACCCGGCCCAACTGCCCATGACTTGAACACTCAGTCCAGCTGAGTTGAGCTGATCCCCAGCTGACCCAGCTGAGTGAGCTAGACCATCCAGCTCAGGGAGCTGACCTACACTTCAGTGAGCTACATTGAGCTGCACTACACTTCACCTAGCTGGTCGAGCTTGCTTACTGCATCGCCCAGCTGTTATTGTCATGTCCCCGATCCTAGATAGGATCGGCCGGACGGGCCATGGTGCGGGGAGACGCACCAGTCAGGTCATTAGACCTTGAGACAAGCGTATCATGGCCCTGAATGAAGGTTATGGGCATCAGTCAGCTGAGACTTAACCAGGATACGATGGAAACAAGGGTAAAGGAGCTGGGTGAGTGTTTAGGCAGCTGGACGAGTGTTGGTTTGAGTTCAATCAGCTCGGTTCAGCTGGTATTCAGTTCACCATGATCTGTTCAGCTCACAGGAGCTGGTGGGCTAGCTCAATCAGCTGGGAACAGCTGGAGGTCAGCTCAATCCAGTGAACGGTGCGTTCTGGTTCGGATCAGTGTGGGCGAGTCCGGGACGGTTACTGGGCGAGCCGATGGTCCGGGTGCAGGACGGTTCGACCAAATGGGTCTTAGGCTTGGGACAGGGAGCGGGCAAGCTCCCAGAGTGTGAGCTGAGGCTCAGTGATCGATTTGCCAAAGGAAGAAAAGGGGAGAAACCGCCAAGGGGCGGTTATGGGACGGTTATGGGACGGTTTTGGGAAGAAGGGATGGGATTTTGGTAACTGTTCGCCCAGGCGGTTGGGGACAGTTTAAATCGTCCTCTCTCTCTCTCATTTCTGATCATTCTGGTCGGATTTTACTCATTCCACACAGAGAGAAACACAGAGAAAATTCAAGAGAGAAAGAGAGACACAAACCTTGGATCGGCCGATTTGATCCAAGAGATTGTTCTTGAGTGTTCCTGGTGTGTTTGGGCGTGTGATCAAGAGGATGGATTTGAGACAGAAAGACAAGGAGAAGGCAAAGGAGAAAGAGAAGGAAGTCGCCCCTGGAGACCGAACTCCTAAGGTGAGAGGTGTGGCCAAGAGTAACCGGATAAGGCCGCGGGTGATGGCCGTGTGAACCTGGCCGGTTTGGATCGATTGGTCACTCCTTACTCTGACTTCTTCTACTCTGTTTCTTCATATATGTTGTGCTATGGAATGTTTTATATTGTTACAGGAAAGGATTCATTGATCCTAAGGCCTTGGCCTGATCAAATTCCCATGAAAGTCCCTTGTTCTTGTGTGGGCTGTTCATGGCCGAGATCACTATGATCTGAGCCGATTCTTTTGAATCTGATTATGGGAATATTTTTCTTCTGAATTATCATGAGTTTTCATGAATTTTATTTGGTATTTGGATCTCTTTTTAAAGGGGTCAGATTTGACATTTTTGATGATTGTTCTTGACTAGATTGGATCCGACCATGCAATGTGATTTGATTCTTGTTTTGTAATCTAACCTTGTGATTGTGTGTTTGTTTGTGTTGGATCCAGGACCAGAAATGGACCGTGGTAAGGGAAAAGCACCATGAGGACCGCGGTCATGGGAAGATGTGTGGTGATTGGGTTGATTCTGAAAATTGTGTGATTATTGTAGCCTATTGTGCAACTTGTGAACTTATGCGATTCTAGTGTGTAATCTATTTATTAGGATGATGAATGATGTATGAACCTTGGTTAATATCTATGAAATATCTATTTGCATTAGTTGTTGCTTGATTGTTTAAGTGTGAATGTTGGAACCTCAAAACTCTGAAAAAGACTTAGAATTATTTAACACTTGAACTTGAATATGAAAGATGGAATTGGTTGCATTGTTTGGTGAGGCCGCGGTCTGGTTGGATTGAGGAATCCAGGATCGGGTCTTACAGTTATCTGTGTCCAGCTTGCTTCCTTTATCTTCTTCAATTCTTCTAAGTCCCTTTGTCTATTTCCAGACCTATACTTAGTTCTCCCATGATCCATTCTGATCACCCACTTCATCGAGCTTCACCTGGATCTCGTCCAGCTACCAGCTCGCTTGTCCAGCTCCTTTGAGCTTGCATCTGCCTTATTTTGGTTAAGTTCCAGCTACCTGATTCCCTTAACCACGTTTTGGACCATGACACGCTTGTCTTTAGGTCATGTGACCTGACTGGTGCGTCTCCTCGCAATAATTTCTGTCCGGATGATCCTATCCAAGAAAGGGGACATGACACGAACAGTCCACAGGAAGGGTCAGCGTGCTGAGTCCAAGGACCAACGTGCTGAGTCCAAGGACCAACGTGCTGATATGTGTACTGATGGACAGCCACGGACATCCTGTGTATGCTGACGGACAGACACGGACACACACGGACAGCCACGGACGTCCAGTGTGTGCTGTAGGACAGCCACGGACATCCTGCGTGTACTGAACAGACAGCCCACGTGGGCCAAAATCACCCAAACAGTCCACGAGAAGGGCCAGGGTGCTGAGTCCAAGGACCAACGTGCTGATATGTGTACTGATTGACAGCCACGGACGTCCTGTGTGTGCTGACGGACACACACAGACACACATGGACAGCCACGGACGTCCTGTGTGTGTTGACGGGACACACACAGACGTCCTGTGTGTGCTGACGGACACCCACGGACGTCCTGTATGTGCTGACGGACACACACAGACAGTCACAGACGTCCTTTGTGTGCTGACGGACAGCCACGGACGTCCTGTGTGTGCTGAAGGACACACACGGACGTCCTGTGTGTGCTGACAGACAGCCACGGACAGCCACGAACATCCTGTGTATGCTGGCGGACACACACAGACACAAACGGACACACGCGGACAGCCACAGACGTCCTGTGTGTGCTGACGGACAGCCACAGACGTCATGTGTGTGCTGGCAGACACCCGCGGACGTCCTGTATGTACTGAACAGACAGCCCACGTGGGCCAAAATAACCAAACAGTCCACGTGAAGGGCCAGTGTGCTGAGTCCAGGGACCAACGTGCTGATATGTGTACTGATGGACAGCCACGGACGTCCTGTGTGTTCTGACGGCGGACACGGACACACACGGACACACACGAACAGCCACGAATGTCCTGTGTGTGCTGACGGACAGCCATGGACAGCCACGGACGTCCTGTGTGTGCTGGCGGACACCCACGGACGTCCTCTGTGTACTGAACAGACAGCCCATGTGGGCCAAAATCACCCAAAAAGTCCACGAGAAGGGCCAGCGTGCTAAGTCCAAGGACCAACGTGCTGATATGTATACAGATGGACAGCCACAGACAGCCACGGACGTCCTGTGTGTGCTGGCGGACACCCACGGACGTCCTGTGTGTACTGAACAGACAGCCCACAAGGGCCAAAATCACCCGAACAGTCCACAGGAAGGGTCAACGTGCTGAGTCCAAGGACCAATGTGCTGATATGTGTACTGATGGACAGCAACGGACGTTATATGTGTGCTGACGGACACACACGGACACACACGGACAGTCACGGACGTCCTGTGTGTACTGAACAGACAGCCCACGTTGGCCAAAATCACTCAAATAGTCCACGGGAAGGGCCAGCGTGCTGAGTCCAAGGACCAGCGTGCTGATATGGGTACTGATGGACAGCCACGGACGTCCAGTGTGTGCTGATGGGCACACATGGACACACACGGACGTCCTGTGTGTGCTGACGGACACACACGGACGTCCTGTGTGTGCTGACGGACAGCCACAAACAGCTACGAACGTCCTGTGTGTGTTGGCGGACACCCACAGACACACACACGGACACACACGGACAGCCACGGACGACCTATGTGTGCTGACAGACAGCAACAGATAGCCACAGCCGTGCTGTGTGCGCTGGCGGACACCCACGGACGTCATGTGTGTACTGAACATACAGCCCACGTGGGCCTAAATCACCCAAACAGTCCACGGGAAGGGCCAGCGTGCTGAGTCCAAGGACCAACGTGCTGATATGTGTACTGATGGACAGCCACGGATGTCCTATGTGCGCTGACGGACACAGGCGAACACACACGGACAGCCACGAATGTCCTGTGTGTGCTGGCGGACACCCACGGACGTCCTGTGTGTACTGACCAGATAGCCCACGTAGGCCAACATCACCCGAACAGTTCACGGGAAGGGTCAAGGTGCTGAGTCCAAGGACCAACGTGCTGATATGTGTACTGATGGACAGCCACGGACGTCCTGTGTGTGCTGACGGACACACACGGACGTCCTGTGTGTGCTGACGGACACACAGACGGACGTCCTGTGTGTGCTGACGGACACTCACGGACGTCCTGTGTGTACTGAACAGACAGCCCACGTGGGCCAAAATTACCCAAACAGTCCACGGGAAGGGTCAGCGTGCTGAGTCCAAGGACCAACGTGCTGATATGTGTACTGACGGACACCCACGGACGTCCTGTGTGTGCTAGCGGACACCCACGGATGTCCTGTGTGTACTGAACAGACAGCCCACGTGGGCCAAATCACCCAAACAGTCCACGGGAAGGGCCAGCATGCTGACTCTTAGGACCAACGTGCTGATATGTGTACTGATGGACAGCCACAGACCTCCTTTGTGTGCCGACGGACACAGACGGACACACACGGACGCACATAGACAGCCACGGACGTACTGTGTGTGCTGGAAGACACCCACTGTTGCGGCCAGCAATTCAGCAGCTGAACCAGAGGTCGACCCAACACCCTACTCAACCAGCCAAGGCGCCAACCAGGACATACGTGCACTAAAAAATGCCATATCTTACAAACGAGGAGGGTTTAAATCACGAGGATAATATTTATGCATTCTACACTCAATAAGGAGTCCAGCACAATTGGAATATGCCCAAAATATTCACGGAGCAAGAAGTTATGAATTTTACAATTCAGTGGTTTCTCAGCCCGTCCATCTGCGAGAATGCGACTTTAGAAGAGGATTCAAGCCCAAAGAAGAAGCGGCCTGAACCAAAACTGATCATAGGAGTCAAGAGGAGTTTATTAGATTTCCAGAAAGCCCAAGATCTCGGGAAATGGTCAAGGAAATTGGAAGATATGATCAATTTCCCAAAACCGGCCAAACCAGCTCTACACTTGCCTTATTTGGAAGATCCGGGTTTCACATCGAACCAACCTCAAGAATGGCAACCAGGAGACCTTCTAAGTCATTCAGAGGCACTCTACAACATCATAGGAAGCACCATGCCACACTGGATCAGGCGGATCCCAATCAAACCAAAAGATCAAGCCAGTTTGCATCAATTGGCCAAACCGACATCATTTAAGGAAAGTCTTCAACCAATTCAACTTGGTTCGACCCAGGGCTATCTATGGGAACCAGGAGATACTCTAGACCATTCATAAGACATCCAAGACGTTCTCAGCTGGACCAGCACCCAGGAGATCAGGCGGATCTCTCTTCCCATCAACCTTCCATATTTGGCAACATCTACACTAAATTCTTTGGAGAAGTTTCTACAGATTTTTGCCCAAGACCAACGGCCATATTCTCTTTTACTGAGGCCAAGGAGTATTTCAGGAAGGCTTGAAGATCATGGCCACGTCCAGAAGCTATCAAGATACAAGTCTTCACAAGTTTCTCTTTTGGAAGGAAGCAAATCAAGCCTAACGGCTATATTCCATGGAGTCATCAAAGCCTTTGCTCCCAAGACTTTAAGTTCAAGTAATTTTGTTTCCTTTTATCATTTTATGACTGTTAGAGTCTGTCCTTGTCGAGCCTATAAAGCTCTAGTCTTTTCTTCATTGTAAATCACCCATTTTTGAAAGTAATAAGAATTATTCAGTTTTCTAGTTTTCTTAAAACTATTGTTCTAAGTCTTTTGAGTTTGTGTGAAGCAGCTCCAAAGCACCTTGACTTATCAAGGCTCCTTTCCATAGAGTCTTGTGGCGTCCTCAATCCCCCATCCTTCCATTCCAATTCGTTTGCCAAGCTTGAGAGAGACATCAGTCCAGCAAGCAAAGCACCACCTCAATCCACTTCAATCATCAACTGATTAGGCTGAGAGTGTCTGAAGACCAGCAGCCTAATTCCATCCTATCTATCTTTATTTATCTTGTTTTATCATATTAGAAATCATATCTCATTTTTTTTTGCATTTGTTTTCAGGTTCATCATAACTTGCATTCCATCATATCGCCCATCCGATCATCTCTTTGGTCGACCCATCCAAGCTTCCATCATCCATCTTGCCCACCCTGAATCCCAGCCTGCAACATTTGGTATCAGAGCTTAAGCTCCTGAATCAGGTCCATTCTATCCTTGCATCATTCATCTTGTTTGCATTTGTTTTTCCATTTATAAAAAAAAAAAAAAACTGTTTTTGCATTTTTGTGTTCTTTGTTCATCATAAATTGAAAAGCCATAAAGAGTTGAGATAGGAGACGACCTGTTGTCTAGTTTGATTCATTTCATCCATAAAAAGAAAAGAAAAACGTGTTTGCATTCATTCCCCAGCTCCACTTTCCATTTTTAGATTTTGTGCATTCATTTCAAAAAAAAAAAAAAGATCTGCATTTTCATAGTTGTTTCTTGCTTAAAAAAAATAATAAATAAAAAGTCATACCATTTTTAATTTCGTGCATACCATATTTGTTACATATGTTTCTTATTTGCATTCAAAAAAAAAAAAATCATTCAGCTTAGTTTATATCATTTTGGGTTCAAGTATACATTTTAGTTTCCATTTCCGGTGTTTTTGCATTTCATCTTAAGAAAATTCAAAAAAAAATCAGTGTTAGTTTAATTTCCATATTTTCTTCCAATTTTTGTTTCTTATCATACCATATTGTTTAATTTCGAAATTTCATTCAGAAAACCAAAAGAAAAATCATTTTAGTATAGTTACTTCATTTCGGTTCATAATTGCATATTTTCTCGGTTTAGTTAAATTGCATTCTTGCATTTGTTTTATTTTGGTTAGACCAAAACTTTCCATACCTTCACTTTTTCTTTGAGATTGTTTTCAGGAAGCAATGGAGGAGGAGAGACACGGCCAAAACCTAAGGGCCACCTTGAGCCAACAGTCCGCAGCTCTACAAAAGCTCCAAATTAAGATTGCTCAATTGGAGAAAAGAAATCAGGCACAAGTCCAACGTCCACATGAAGGAGAAAGGAGATTTGGAAATGTACCAGGGGCAGTCTATGTCGAGCCCAAGCCACCAGATCCTTCAAGGATCAATCAAACTCCAACTTCTAAAACCCACAACCCTTATGTTGTTAATTCTCGGTTTGATTATAACTCTTTTGCTGATAAAGTTGAACTCTTTAAATTTTCAGGAAAAAGAGGTTATCTAAGATGGGAGAGGAACCTTGATGAATGGTTTCACTACAACAACATCCTGAGGAAAGAGAGGCTAGCTTATGCCATTGATCAACTAAAAGATGATGCTTTTAAATGGTGGGTACAAGAAGAGGATGATAGATGGTTTTACAAGGAGCCAGCTATCAAAACGTGGAGAGCTCTTAAGGAAGTCATGAGGGATAGATTTGCACCAGATTATACAAGGTCTGAAATCCAGGAACTATATCCAAGGAGATATCCAACTCATGGTTCCAAAGAAGCAAGGAAAATTGTGGAACAAGAAGTTCAAAGAGTCTTGCCTAAAGAGGCCAACTTTCAGCCAAACCAGGGGCACGCCATTGTCCACTGCTTAGAGCAGGAGAGTGACTTCCCAAAGGTCAGGAAGATGAGTACAAGTGTCGGCCAAAACACTTTGATCAGGTCCAAAGACAAACCAGAGCAAGTTATTGTCCAAGTAAAGGCTAAGGTAAGTCCTATACATGATAAATCTTTTCATAAATCATCTACCACTTGTATGTTGCACTTGTCTTTGTCCAAGAGTGTTATTACAGGTCTAAAGGAGCCTAGGTACATAGAAGAAGATGCGCCAGGCACAAACCTTCCCATGGACCAGAAGGAAGCTCAAAGCACAAAGCAATCAAAGTTGCTTAATAAACCAAAACCAGTGATCCAAGTATCAAACCAAGGTAAGTGTCTAACACCACCTTTAGATACTGGTTTAAACATTTATATTCTTGGTACAGGGATACCAGATGAGAGCCATATGCTTACTGGAGTTCCAAGTACCGAACCAGATCATGAGCTCAATCAAAATCCACACCATAAGTGGAAACCGAAATCTGAACAATGTACTGTTGAAGTGCCAAAATCTGAGGTAAAATTCACTTTAAACCAGAATGTTTTTATTGATTCTATGACAAGATTAATGCACTTGTCTTGTCCAAGGAAAAGTGAAATTGGTACAGGAAAGCAAGGTTACTACAAGGCAAACAAAGAACAAGAAGTTCTTACTGCCACATTTGACATTAAGGTTAATTGTTCTAGGTTTTCTTCAGTTTATAAATCCCTATACTTTGGTATAATACACTTGTCTTTGCCAAGATGTTTTGATCCAGGGATAAGTCAAGAAGAACATAAAAACCGAGCTGAGCTATCAAAAGAAGATGGTTATACCAACCAAGGTAAACATTTGCGAGAAAGGCAGCCATCTAACCAAATCTGTCCAAAGAAGAATATCATTCTTCATCATGCTGATGCACCCAAGGTAAATTCGACCATAACAAATTATGTTCATGAAATTCCAGTATCAGATATAATTCACTTGGTCTTTGTCCAGAATGTTGAAAAATTTTCAGGTTGCAAAGAAGAAAGCTTCAAAGAAATCCCACCGGATAATCTTTTGTTGCTAGGAGGATCAAACCCAAAGATGGTCAGAACTGAGCCTGCTAGGAGTATGAAGGACCATCCACTGAAGAAGAGAAGCAATTCAAAAGTCCATAGCAGAGGCGTGATCCTATCCTATTTGCTGAAAGAAGAGCCACCTGATGAACAATCCATCCCCAAACCAAAACAATATCAAGGTAAGACCTTAGAATCTCAAAAGAGTATGGAAGCTGACTTGCTCTATCTTGGTGCAGGTTATACAGTTTCGAGGTCGAAACCTTTTCAAGGGGGAGGGAATTTTGCGGCCAGCAATTCAGCAGCTGAACCAGAGGTCGACCCAACACCCTACTCAACCAGCCAAGGCGCCAACCAGGACATACGTGCACTAAAAATGCCATATCTTACAAACGAGGAGGGTTTAAATCACGAGGATAATTTTTATGGATTCTACACTCAAGAAGGAGTCCAGGACAATTGGAATATGCCCAAAATATTCACGGAGAAAGAAGTTATGAATTTTACAATTCAGAGGTTTCTCAGCCCGTCCATCTGCGAGAATGCGACTTTAGAACAGGATTCAAGCCCAAAGAAGAAGCGGCCTGAACCAAAACCGATCATAGGAGTCAAGAGTAGTTTATTAGCTTTCCATAAAAAATAAAAAATCTCTCGCAAGAGATCTAACCCAAGTCACCCTCAGAACTTACGCCCCCTCTTCACCCACTGCCTCATCCGAGCCTGGAGCCGTGCCGCTTCCGTTCTCTCCGACCATCGGGTCTTTCCCCTCTGGGTCTTCTGAACACGTCGGAAGGAAGCACGCAGATTTCAGGTCGGCCAGGATGAGACCAAAATCTCCATCCTCGGCCGCCATATCTCCCTTGCAGCCGGACAGTCGGGCCTCTTCGGCCTCCAAGGTCGGGGGAGTCTCACTTTGGAACGACCGAACCACGGCCATCCCGCCCTCAATCGTCGCCAAAGCGAAATCCCTGCTCCGAATACACTCGAGGGAACCCAGGGAAGCAGAAATCTTTGCCAAGCGAGCTTGAAACTCCGAACGAAGGGCATCCGTAGCCTCTTGGATCCCGCGGCGCGCTAGTCCCGCGTCACTCTCGATCTGACGCTGGAGTCGACGCACCTCCGAGGATTTGGCCTTCCTGGCCTTCTTTTCCTTAAGCAAGGAACTCGCCGTCTTCCCAAGGTCCCTCTCAAGCTCTCCTATCGCAACCTCGAGCTTCAACACTTTCGCAGAGGGAGAGTCCTCGACAGCCGTCAACATGGCCTCGGTTTCGGACCATCTGCCCTGAAGCTTCACCAACTCCCCGGAAAGGCGACTGGTCTCAGAACCACATTCGCTGATCATCCCATCGATCAACGATATGAACTGCGAACGGTGAGAATTCTTAAGACTAAGTCCGAGAAAAGAATGCACAAAAGACGATCGAGAATTCAAACAAGAGACAAACCTTTCCGCGAAGTCCCGAGGCTAGGCTCGATCCACCTCGCTGCGAAGTCTCCCCGTCGCCACTCTTGGCGAGTTTCCTCTTCCGACTCTTAGGCTGAGTATCCAGGACAGCGCTAGGAGCACACAATGCCAGAACGATTTCCTTTCTGGCTGGAGGAGGAGGCATAGAGTCAGCAGCCTTCTCCTTGTCCTCGATGAGGATCGGAGTCGTGGAAGATCCCGCAGGAAGGGCTTGCGAGAGAAGAGCCATGACTTCGGTCCCATGACACGGGGCAACGACCTGCACGGAAGAAGACGGAAACTTGGAGCCAGCTTGAGCTAGCTCTTTCTCGGCTTCGCGACGAACTAGTTTCTCTCGGAAAGAAAGATGACCGGCAACACAAGCCGGCGCAACCGCCGGAGAAGTTAGAACCGGAGCCGGAGAAGTGGCCTCGCCCATCTCGACGTCGGAATTCTTCTTATCACCTTGGGAGGAAGACATGTTGAAAGGGAAGTTATGAAACTAGAGAGGTTTTTTAAGGAATGAAGAAGGGAAGGTGTGAAGAAAACGAATGACAAGAGCTCACTACCTATAAAAGTATGGGTTCGGAATATCGTCTCGACAACTTTTTTCCGCGGAGTTTAAAATGTGAATTTCGTCCGATACACTTAAACTTGTCAACGTCATCTATCCGCCCGCTAGAGTCATAACTCTAACGGGCTGGGGGGCTAACTGTTGGGGTCAAAAACGGTTACGACCAATTTAACATTAAAAACGTCCGAGGAAGAAAATAAGAATTCCTCCGAAGAGTACTTTTCGAAATACATTCTTCCTTACGAAAAAGCTTTACGGAAGAAAGAATCGAGATGTCCGACGAAAGCCCGCTCGGTCGCTACGTAGCGACCGAGCTCGAACCAAAGCTCGGTCGCTACGTAGTGACCGAGCGATCGTCCCGCTCGGTCGCTATGTAGCGACGGAGCCCGGCCAAGCTTGGTCGCTACGTAGCGACCGAGCGATCGTCCCGCTTGGTCGCTACGTAGCGACCGAGCTCAAGCTAATGCTCGGTCGCTACGTAGCGACCGAGCGATCGTCCCGCTCGGTCGCTACATAGCGACCGAGCTTGAGCCAAAGCTCGGTCGCTACGTAGCGACCGAGCGATCGTCCCGCTTGGTCGCTACGTAGCGACCGAGCTCAAGCTAATGCTCGGTCGCTACGTAGCGACCGAGCGATCGTCCCGCTCGGTCGCTACATAGCGACCGAGCTTGAGCCAAAGCTCGGTCGCTACGTAGCGACCGAGCGATCGTCCCGCTCGGTCGCTACGTAGCGACCAAGCGATCGTCCCGCTCGGTTGCTACATAGCGACCGAGCTCGAGCCAAAGCTCGGTCGCTACGTAGCGACCGAGCGATCGTCCCGCTCGGTTGCTACATAGCGACCGAGCTCGAGCCAAAGCTCGGTCGCTACGTAGCGACCGAGCGATCGTCCCGCTCGGTCGCTACGTAGCGGCCGGGCTCGAGCCGAAGTTTGGTCGCTGTGTAGCGATTGAACTCTTCCGGACATCGATATACATCAATCCATGCATTCTCGTCAAATCTTCGAACGCTATCTCCCGAAGACCGTAGCAAGCTCAGTCCACGTTTTCCGCTATTCCAACTCATCGATCAAACTTCGAGGATGAGAAACCACGGAAAATTCATAGTAAATGTGTCGAGTCTGAAGACGGCCCAAAGGGACCTAAAACACGACTCGAGGCCATCCTACGATTTCCTAACCCAAAGCCCGTAAACCGCAGCACGGTTTACGCTTGGCCCACAAGGAAGGATAAATGTCAAGTTTCCACGGATAAATACGGAAGTTTTGAAGATAATTGTAAAGATCGGGAAAAATGGAATATCTCCATTTTTATGCTATGACGGCTTAAGGGCAGAAGAGTAAAAGCGTAAACCAACCTTGGAGCTAGTATATAAGGAGTCCTAGGCGAGGAGCATGGGGGAGAACTTTTTCAGAGCAAACTTAGCACTTAGAGCGATTTAGGCAATTTTCCGTTTTTGTTATTTCGAGCTGCGACTCAATTAGGTTTAGCCGTCTTAGGGTTGCTAGAACTAGGAATCTCGCCGACAGCTCTCGAGCCCAGGCTTATACCTTGTTGTAAACGCTCATACGCAGATTCGGAATAAGATCTTCTTTGCTCTCTTTTCGATTTATTATACTTTAACGTTGTTATTCTCGTGTTCTGATTGCTTGACGTGTGGTAATTAGCAGATATCCGGGTCCTCTGGGAAATTAGGGTTTTCCTAGTTTCCTTATTTAAACGGAAATCGACGGTGTGAATTTCGGTTCCCACAGTTTGGCGCTAGAAGGAGGGGGACATACAGATCAATCTAACCCGCAAAAGCCACTCAACGATCAGGACCGGTATGCAAGATTCGACATGCGCGAACGTTATCTCATTCAAGGGGGGAGCAAACCTCAATCGAGCCAAACCTCGAAACGACCTCCTCGAAACCTCGTTATCCTCCTTGGAGCCAATCTCCACGAACCTTTAAGGACAGAACTCATAACCTGTCTTAAAAAGAACCTTAATACTTTCGCATGGGCTGCAGAAGATATGCCGGGAATCGACATTAACATAACATGTCACGAGCTGAATATCGACCCAACGTTCTAACCCGTCAAACAGAAAAGACGGAAGCTAGGACCCGAACGTGCTGCCGCAGTAAACGATGAGGTCGAAAAATTGCTTAAAGTTAGGTCGATAAGAGAAGTAAGGTACCCGGACTGGCTCGCCAACCCCATAGTAGTCAAAAAGAAGAACGGGAAGTGGCGAGTTTGCGTGGATTTTACCGACCTAAACCAGGCATGTCCAAAGGATAGCTTCCCTTTACCACATATCGATCGATTGGTAGAAGCAACAGCGGGCAACGAACTCTTATCCTTCATGGATGCCTTCTCAGGTTATAATCAAATTAGGATGAATCCCGACGATCGTGAAAAGACTGTGTTCATTACCGATTGCGGAACTTATTGCTACAAGGTAATGCCCTTCGGCCTCAAAAACGCTGGTGCAACTTACCAACGACTCGTGAACCGAATGTTCTCCAAACAACTCGGAAAAACGATGGAGGTTTATATCGACGACATGCTCGTCAAATCCCTCAAAGCAAGAGATCACGTGTCACATCTCGAAGAATGCTTTGCACAACTAAATTCCCATAACATGAAGCTCAACCCGACAAAATGTAGATTTGCCGTGGCATCAGGGGAATTCCTCGGCTACTTGGTCACATACCGCGGCATCGAAGCAAATCCAAAACAGATCAACGCTCTAATCGAGATGGCTTCACCAAAGAATAAATGGGAAGTCCAAAGACTGACCGGCAGAATCGCAGCACTTAACCGATTTATTTCACGATCAACAGATAAGTGCCTGCCCTTCTACGACGTCCTGCGAGGAAATAAAAAATTCGAATGGTCGGAAGAGTGCGAAAACGCCTTCCAACAGCTGAAGCGTTATTTAGCTACTCCTCCAGTCCTCGCAAAACCCGTGGAAGGGGAGCCTTTATTCTTGTACATCGCGGTGTCAGCAACGGCCGTAAGCGGAGTCCTGATCAGGGAAGAACGCGGGGAGCAGAAACCTATTTTTTACATAAGCAAAACCTTGCTGGATGCCGAATCTAGGTATCCATTGATGGAAAAATTGGCGTGCGCGGTTGTAACATCGGCCCGAAAACTAAGACCATATTTCCAATCCCACACAATCGTCATCCTCACGACTTTTCCCTTACGGACAATTTTTCAAAGCCCGAGTCAATCAGGCCGACTGGCTAAGTGGGCGGTCGAGTTGAGCGAGTATGACATCGAATACCGACCAAGGACGAGCGCAAAATCACAAGTGCTCGCAGACTTCTTTGTCGAACTTCCAACGGGAACAATAACCAATGAGGAACCAAATTCCACCTGGCTCCTCCACGTCGACGGATCCTCATCCAAGCAAGGATCAGGTATCGGGATCCGTCTCACATCTCCAACGAGCGAGATCTTGGAACAATCGTTCAGGCTGGAATTCCATGCCTCAACCAACGAGGCCGAATACGAAGCATTAATCGTAGGTCTACGTTTGGCTCACGGCTTAAAAATACGAAATCTCCACGCTTACTGCGACTCCCAGTTAGTGGCCAGTCAATTCAGGGGAGAGTATGAAGCCAGAGACGAACGGATGGACGCGTACCTCAAACTGGTCCAAGGTCTAGCTCAAGACTTCGACTGTTTCGCCCTTACCCGGATCCCCCGTTCCGTGAATGTCCAGGCGGACGCCCTCGCGGCCCTAGCATCAAGTTCCGATCCAGGACTCAAAAGGGTAATTCCGGTCGAATTCATCGAACATCCGAGTATCGGACCGCCAGTCGTCGTCAATCTCAAAGAGGGTCAAGACGACGAGGAAGAAGAAATTACGATACCACCACCATCGGAGCAATCTGATTACGGCTGTGATACCCCATGGCTTCAGACGATTCGAGACTACATTGTCGACGGGCAACTGCCCGCCGAAAAATGGGCAGCTCGCAAGGTCCGAACACAGGCCGCACGCTACGTAACAGTGGACGGCGAAATCTACAAATGGAGATTCTCCGGACCACTCCTGACGTGCCTGGAAGGAGAAAAGGCGAGGAAAGTAATGAAGGAAATACATTCCGGCTCCTGCGGCAACCATTCCGGCGGAAGATCACTAGCCGTGAAAATCAAACGCCATGGATACTATTGGCCAACAATGATCGGAGATTGCGAGAAATTCGCACGAAAATGCGAAAAATGCCAAAGGCATGCGCCAACTATCCGTCAACCGGCCGAAGTTCTTTCCTCCATCACATCGCCTTATCCCTTTATGCGCTGGGCCATGGATATTGTCGGACCTCTGCATAATTCAAAGCAAAAGCGTTTCCTTCTAGTCCTTACCGATTTTTTCTCAAAATGGGTAGAGGCGGACTCGTACGCAAGTATAAAAGACGTCCAAGTCGAGAATTTCGTATGGAAAAACATCATCTGTGGGCATGGAGTTCCTTACGAAATCGTAACCGATAACGGGTCTCAGTTCATTTCCACCCGATTCGAGGCATTCTGCAAAAAATGGAAGATATGACTCAACAAGTCAACTCCCAGATATCCGCAGTGCAACAGACAGGCTGAAACAATCAACAAGACCATTCTCGACGGACTGAAGAAACGCTTGCCAAAAAAGGTAGATGGGCCGACGAACTCGAGGGAGTCCTCTGGTCTCACCGTACCACCCCAAGGCGAGCAAAGGGAGAAACTCCCTTCGCCCTGGTATACGGCACGGAATGCATGATTCCCGCAGAAGTAGAATTTCCCGATGTTCGAAGAAGGTTCTTACCCGAACGAGAGGAACTCAACGATGCTATGCTCTTGGATGATCTCGATCTCATTAACGAGCCCCAAGATCGAGCGCTCATCCGAATTCAAAACTACCAGCACGCCGCTGCGAGATACTATAATTCCAACGTACGGAATCGTAGGTTCAATCAGGGAGATCTGGTCCTTCGCAAAGTCTTCCAAAACACCGTTGAACGAAATGCGGGAAAACTCGGAGCAAACTGGGAAGGTCCCTATAAAATCGAAAAAGTCGTCCGACCAGGTACTTACGAAATAGCCAACATGCAGGGCATAAAAATCCCTAGAACCTGGAACGCGATGCATCTCAAAAAATACTATCACTAAACAAACCAACTCGCAATCACTGAACTACGAGACGGCTTGATCTCCGCAAGGAGTACGTAGGCAGTTTGTCGAAAGGCAAATTCAGCTGTCCCCCCTCATTAAAAAAGGGGGGGAGTGGGTACGTATACTCCTATACTCCCAAAAAATCGAAAAACTTCTTACCACGATTTTGGTGTTTTCGACTTATCAAAACATACTCACCCGTAAAATCAGAACGAGGTCTTCGGAAATTAGTCGGCCGCTTAGGAGAAGCAACCTTTAGCATCGCGAGACGTCGCAAAAGATGCCTCAAAGTTTATTTCTTTCAAGCGAACGAAACCTCCGTCACAAAAAGGCATATATATATGCACACACTAACACTTATTTTGCGCAAAATATTCAAAACAACGGCACGCGCCACCAAGTCCGATGCTGATCACATCGAACTCACAAACGTCCTAAACAGACATAGCCATCTCACGGAGATGACTCTCTTACATCCGACACAAGGATAATAGCGCTATAAAAGAAATCCGAAATTTTGGTCTAGCACTTCCGGTCTCCGGAGAGATGCTCGGTTCGTATCAAACAAGTCATATAAGCCGAGAACCTATCGCAGACTTTACATCGATACGAATCAGGAAGAAATCGCGATAGGAAAAAACGATAGCCGGTTAGTCACCGCACAATCCTTAAACCGAAAGTAAGCCTAGGTCTTGCCCTAAACCCAGCGCACTGGTCTCTAACATCTCAAAGACATGATATCGAAAGATAAGAGATTCTTAAACCATGCCTCTATGTTTATGTTCGACACCTTCAGCACCCCCGCAGAGTTCACATCTCGCGGAAGAACTCTCGAAACAGATCTCGAATGAAACATTTCACAATCAAAGAAGGATATGAGACGAAAACTCATCACCTTCCCCCCACTATTCACAAACTCATAAAAAAGCGTTTCCGATTATCGTACTATAAAAAGAAAGCCACAGAGCGGCAGGGATTCAAAGCCACACACGGCCAGTCCCGAAATACAAACAAGGCCATTCAAGGCCGAAACATAAAAAATAAAAAATCTCTCGCAAGAGATCTAACCCAAGTCACCCTCAGAACTTACGCCCCCTCTTCACCCACTGCCTCATCCGAGCCTGGAGCCGTGCCGCTTCCGTTCTCTCCGACCATCGGGTCTTTCCCCTCTGGGTCTTCTGAACACGTCGGAAGGAAGCACGCAGATTTCAGGTCGGCCAGGATGAGACCAAAATCTCCATCCTCGGCCGCCATATCTCCCTTGCAGCCGGACAGTCGGGCCTCTTCGGCCTCCAAGGTCGGGGGAGTCTCACTTTGGAACGACCGAACCACGGCCATCCCGCCCTCAATCGTCGCCAAAGCGAAATCCCTGCTCCGGATACACTCGAGGGAACCCAGGGAAGCAGAAATCTTTGCCAAGCGAGCTTGAAACTCCGAACGAAGGGCATCCGTAGCCTCTTGGATCCCGCGGCGCGCTAGTCCCGCGTCACTCTCGATCTGACGCTGGAGTCGACGCACCTCCGAGGATTTGGCCTTCCTGGCCTTCTTTTCCTTAAGCAAGGAACTCGCCGTCTTCCCAAGGTCCCTCTCAAGCTCTCCTATCGCAACCTCGAGCTTCGACACTTTCGCAGAGGGAGAGTCCTCGACAGCCGTCAACATGGCCTCGGTTTCGGACCATCTGCCCTGAAGCTTCACCAACTCCCCGGAAAGGCGACTGGTCTCAGAACCACATTCGCTGATCATCCCATCGATCAACGATATGAACTGCGAACGGTGAGAATTCTTAAGACTAAGTCCGAGAAAAGAATGCACAAAAGACGATCGAGAATTCAAACAAGAGACAAACCTTTCCGCGAAGTCCCGAGGCTAGGCTCGATCCACCTCGCTGCGAAGTCTCCCCGTCGCCACTCTTGGCGAGTTTCCTCTTCCGACTCTTAGGCTGAGTATCCAGGACAGCGCTAGGAGCACGCAATGCCAGAACGATTTCCTTTCTGGCTGGAGGAGGAGGCATAGAGTCAGCAGCCTTCTCCTTGTCCTCGATGAGGATCGGAGTCGTGGAAGATCCCGCAGGAAGGGCTTGCGAGAGAAGAGCCATGACTTCGGTCCCATGACACGGGGCAACGACCTGCACGGAAGAAGACGGAAACTCGGAGCCAGCTTGAGCTAGCTCTTTCTCGGCTTGGCGACGAACTAGTTTCTCTCGGAAAGAAAGATGACCGGCAACACAAGCCGGCGCAACCGCCGGAGAAGTTAGAACCGGAGCCGGAGAAGTGGCCTCGCCCATCTCGACGTCGGAATTCTTCTTATCACCTTGGGAGGAAGACATGTTGAAAGGGAAGTTATGAAACTAGAGAGGTTTTTGAAGGAATGAAGAAGGGAAGGTGTGAAGAAAATGAATGACAAGAGCTCACTACCTATAAAAGTATGGGTTCGGAATATCGTCTCGACAACTTTTTTCCGCGGAGTTTAAAATGTGAATTTCGTCCTATACACTTAAACTTGTCAACGTCATCTATCCGCCCGCTAGAGTCATAACTCTAACGGGCTGGGGGGCTAACTGTTGACCGCTCGGTCGCTACGTAGCGACGGAGCCCGGCCAAGCTTGGTCGCTACGTAGCGACCGAGCGATCATCCCGCTCGGTCGCTACATAGCGACCGAGCTCGAGCCAAAGCTCGGTCGCTAGCTCGAGCCAAAGCTCGGTCGCTACGTAGCGACCAAGCGATCGTCCCGCTCAGTCGCTACGTAGCGACCAAGCGATCGTCCCGCTCGGTTGCTACATAGCGACCGAGCTCGAGCCAAAGCTCGGTCGCTACGTAGCGACCGAGCGATCGTCCCGCTCGGTCGCTACGTAGCGGCCGGGCTCGAGCCGAAGTTTGGTCGCTGTGTAGCGATTGAACTCTTCCGGACATCGACATACATCAATCCATGGATTCTCGTCAAATCTTCGAACGCTATCTCCCGAAGACCGTAGCAAGCTCAGTCCACGTTTTCCGCTATTCCAACTCATCGATCAAACTTCACGGATGAGAAACCATGGAAAATTCATAGTAAATGTGTCGAGTCGGAAGACGGCCCAAAGGGACCTAAAACACGACTCGAGGCCCATCCTACGATTTCCTAACCCAAAGCCCGTAAACCGCAGCACGGTTTACGCTTGGCCCACAAGGAAGGATAAATGTCAAGTTTCCGCGGATAAATACGGAAGTTTTGAAGATAATTGTAAAGATCGGGAAAAATGGAATATCTCCATTTTTATGCTATGACGGCTTAAGGGCAGAAGAGTAAAAGCGTAAACCGACCTTGGAGCTAGTATATAAGGAGTCCTAGGCGAGGAGCATGGGGGAGAACTTTTTCAGAGCAAACTTAGCACTTAGAGCGATTTAGGCAATTTTCCGTTTTTGTTATTTCGAGCTGCGACTCAATTAGGTTTAGCCGTCTTAGGGTTGCTAGAAGTAGGAATCTCGCCGACAGCTCTCGAGCCCAGGCTTATACCTTGTTGTAAACGCTCATACGCAGATTCGGAATAAGATCTTCTTTGCTCTCTTTTCGATTTATTATACTTTAACGTTGTTATTCTCGTGTTCTGATTGCTTGACGTGTGGTAATTAGCAGATATCCGGGTCCTCTGGGAAATTAGGGTTTTCCTAGTTTCCTTATTTAAACGGAAATCGACGGTGTGAATTTCGGTTCCCACAGAACACTTGGCCACCCATTCCGCGACATCGGCCTTCATACGGATCCAATGATAGAACTTCTTAAGGTTCTGATACATCTTGGTCGCACCAGGATGAACCGAGAATCTGGATTTATGAGCCTCCCTCATAATCTCTTCCTTTAGACTCCTATCATTAGGAACACTGATCCGACCGTTTACTAGGATGGTACCATCCTTTGCAGTTTGGTACTCCGTCCTATCATTCTGAGCAACCTTGTTTAGGTTCTTGTCCTGACCTTGAGCCAACCGAATGCGGGTAAGCAGGTCGGCCTGATTGACCGCCTCTAATCCGAGTGGTTCAGACTCTTTGGTCGATGCGTTCAACCGTAGGGCACGAACCGTACCGTCCAGGTCGTCCGCTTCTCGTTTGGCTGATACGTCGGCCCTTCTCCGGCTCAAGGCATCTGCGACCAGATTAGCCTTTCCCGGATGATAGGTGATATCCAGATCGTAATCAGCTACAAACTCCATCTACCTTCTCTGCCTTAAGTTTAACTCAGGCTGGGTGAAAATATACTTAAGACTCTTATGGTCCGTAAGTATCTGAACCTTGGCACCATACAAGTATGATCGCCAAATCTTTAAGGCGAACACTACCGCAGCCATTTCAAGGTCATGGGTGGGGTAGTTTCCCTCATGTTTTCTCAACTGCCTTGACGCATAGGCGATGACCTTCCCATGCTGGGTTAATACGCAACCTAGTCCTGTTATGGACGCGTCCGTATAAACCACATAGGGTTGGTCGGCCTCTGGAAGAACCAGAATGGGTGCGCTAGTCAGCATGTCCTTAAGCGCGGAAAAACATTTCCCACACTCCTCAGACCATGTGAACTTAACGTCCTTCCCGGTCAACCGTGTCATAGGCTGAGCCAAGCTTGCGAATCCTTTCACAAACTTTCTATAATAACCTGCCAGCCCTAGGAAGCTTCTGACTTCCGTGGCACTGCATGGTCGAGGCCAATCCTTGATTGCCCTGATCTTCTCTGGATCCACCGAGACGCCCTCACCGGACACAATGTGGCCGAGAAACCCAATGCTCTTCTGCCAAAAACTGCATTTACTGAGTTTTGCATAGAGCTTGTGTTTCCGTAATCGTTCCAGCACGGCTCTCAGGTGTTTCCGATGAGATTCCTCATCCTTGGAGTAAATCAGGATATCATCAATGAAGATGATCACTGATTCGTCCAGGAAATCTCGGAACACGCTGTTCATCATTTTCATGAATGCAGCAGGCGCATTGGTCATACCGAATGGCATAACCACAAATCTGATGATACCCTGAGGCCAAATCAATCTTAGAAAACCACTTGGCTCCTTTGAGTTGATCCAACAACTCATCTATTCTGGGCAACGGGTACTTGTTCTTCACAGTAACCCTGTTCAACCCTCGATAGTCAATACACAGACGCATGCTACCATCCTTCTTTTTCACAAAGAGGACTGGTGCACCCCTTGTCCAGCAATTCTTCTAATTGCTTCTTTAGCTCGGCCATCTCGGCCGGAGCCATTCGGTACGGACTCTTGGACAGCGGAGCTGTCCCTGGTTCTAGTTCAATCGTAAATGGATCCGACCTATCAGGGGGGACACCCTGTAGTGAACGGAACACATCTGGGAACTCAGACACCAACGGGTCCTCAGTTAGATCTTTCTGATCATCAGACCTGCCGTGCTCCATAGTGGTAATTGTGGTCAAATATGCTTCACAACCCCGTCTAAGCATCCGTTCTGCTCGGATTGCTGACACCACTACTCTATCCAGAGCCGGACTCATATTCAGACTTTGGTACTGGATCGGGTGAGGTCCAGTCTCCAACCGTACACATCCTCTGTGGCAGTCGAGAGTGGCCCGATACTTTCCCAACCAATCCATGCCTAGGATCACATCGTGATTCTGTAGGCGCAACACAATCAGATCTACAGGCAGATTTTTCCCCTGGATCATTACCGGGATATTAGTCATGAGCCCTAATGAGTGCATGATTTGCCCACCGGCCGCCCTCACTAGTCTCGAATTATCCCCAGAACAGAGGCAGAACAGACCCTTTCCGACCAGTTCCGGACTCACAAAACTATGTGTAGCCCCTGTGTCGAAAAGCACGTTGGTTTCAACACCACCAATCATGAGGGTCCCTATAAGAGACCCACATCAGAATCCCCTAGCCACTCTAGGTTCCAGACCAAGCATTCTATTGAATGTAAACAGATAAATTCAGGAATTACCAGAGATCGAATCAAACGATCCAGAAGCGCCGTCGTCACGGGACAGCTCATACACCCTTGGTGTTGTGGTCGGCCTGCTCTGGGTCGACTTTCCCGTGTCTCCACGACCCTTCCCTTGTCCTCCTTGCCGCTTAGGACATTCACTTTGGAAGTGTCCGCTTTGGCCGCAATGGAAACAAGTCCGAGAGCCGCTGCCACTGGATTGGCCCTGAGTCCGGCTTGGTCGAGTGCAATCTCGGATGGAATGATCCAAGCTGCCACATCTCACACAAGCTCCCATGGCTTTCCAGCATTCACCTGGATGGTTCTTACCACACTTGGGACATTCAGGTCGTCCACTAGAGGCCTTGCCTCCGTCAACCTGGTCCCACTTCCTCTTTCGGTCGTTAGTCTTACCCGTCGGGACAGACTGCGACTTTGTCTTAAGCTTGGCTTCCTCGGCCAAGTTAGACTCCAAAAGAGCTACACGTTCAACCAGCTCTCCGACGGTGCTGAAGGTGCAGATCGAACAGTGAGTTCTCAGCTCCGGCCTTAAGCCTCGAATGAACCGACGAACCTGGACTGTCTCGTCCTCAAGTTCCCTTCCAACAAAACATCGGAGCCGGTTGAACTCCTCTTCGTACTCACGTACGGCCCTGCGGCCTTGGGTAAGGTCTAGGAATCTACCTTGCCAGACGGTCCCAAGCCTCTGCAGGAAAGTATTTGCGGTTGAATTCATCTTCGAAATCCGCAAAACTCTGGAGACTTCCATTGGTGCGCTTGTTCACAGCCAGCCACCAATTATGCGCGTCCCCTTCCAGGAAGTGAACCGCAATGTCTCTCTTGTAATCCTCGGGACAACGAGTTGAGCTGAAGTTTCGGACTAGCCTACTCCTCCACTCGTCTGCCTCAATAGGATCGGTGCTTCCTGAGAAATGCTTCGTCCCTAGACGGGAGATGTGCTGAAGAAAACTCAGATAGTCCACCTTTTTCCCGGTCCTTTCTGGTGGATCAATCTCGATCACCTTGACCGTTTCCACAACTGGACCATTGGTGTTGGGGGCGGTTGTAGCCACAGGCGTAGCTTGGCCAACTGAGGAGTTCACTAATGGCGTGAACAATTGGGCCATAGCCGCCACATGAGTCCCCATTACCTTCATGGCCTCTAACAAGTCCTCTTTGGACAGTGTTGTGGTTACATTGGCCGTACCATCGGCCACTTTCTCACGCTGGCCACCATCACGGTTAGCGTTCGAGGATTCCACTTCCTCATCACTCTCCTGATGTTCCTGACCATCCTGTTGCGTCCCCGTAAGATTAGCCTGATCAGTTGGCAACACATTTTCAGCGTTAGCCGCGGCCGGATCGGTTTGCAAACCGGACAGATTAGTTCCGTCCACGGCCACTTGGCTAGACTGACCGGCCATTCTCTTACTTCTTCGGGACTTTCCCGATTTGCATTTTCCAGCCTAAGGATTCAGACAATGTTAGTACAAAACACACTAACATAAACAGAACAAAACAATCCCTAGACTAAGCAATCAAACCTCACCGTGTGACCTAATCAGCTGGCTGCGTGTGTGTGTGGACTAAATAACCCAACTATCCTAGAATCAAGCATGCTCTGATACCAACTTGTAAGACCCGTTCCTGGTCTCTTGACCCAACTAGATATGAATGCTTACTTATTAATTTCTTTGCTTGTTTGATCCATTTTAAGTCTTTTATTTGCTAAGTCATATTCGAATATGAGGTTCATAAACAAAGGAACAGATTGCACAGTGGAATAACAATGTATAAACTTTGTATTACTAAGAAACATGAGATTCAATACACAACTTCTTAACAGTCTCATAGACAATCACTAGTTCATCCTTAGTATCATCTAACCACACGTTACATAGCCTCTCATCGACCGAGCCTTCACGGCTCCTTGGCTTGACCAGAACCATCCTTAGTTCCTGAAACCACAACCAGATAAGCATTAATCATAACCAAGAATAGAACGGATTGATTCTACAATGCTTGGCTTGGTTCCTAGAACTTAGATAAACCTCAGTCAACATAATCATAAAACGTATGAACCTACCTACCGTATCCTAAGTCATTCAACCAACCACCCCTTGACTTAGAATCAGATAGATAGTCCAGAATAGATAACAGAACACACGAACAGATCCGGATCGTCCCCAAAGACCAATCCGTCTAACCGGATAGAATCTAGGTGCGACCGGCCAATGGAGTCCGGCTCGATGGCCCAACGGACTCCCTTACCTGATCCAGCCTTAGGCCTGGATCCAATCGGCCGAGTAAGCCTCAAGCCTAATCCGGAAGGATTAGCAACCGGTCAGACCTTGCGACTCTACCTTGGCTTAGACAAACCGTGACCTTGTCTTGACTAGACAAGCCATAGGCTGATCCATAAGGATCGGTCCTAACCTGTCCCGAAAGACACCGTTTCGAACATGTACCCTTTGGCCATTCGTGCCTCTTGGACACTCGTGACTCTTGACAACTCGTGCCCTTTGGGTCATTCCCAACCGTTCGTCCTAACCGCCCAGTCTTGGTGCGATCGGATCATCCCACTAACCGACCCGTGTCTAGGCTAGCGGTTTGATTATGTTCGGCCAAAGCCTAGGGACGTGTCCCTTGGACTCAACCAACATAACCTTTCGTGTTTAACCAGAGAGAAGAGAAGAGAAACGAATTGAAACAGATAAGGAGAGCCGGATGGGACTTAGGAACCGAGCAGAGCCGCGGTGCGGTCGCATGGACCATCTGTTCGGTCTGATGGAGCCACGGCCCATCACATACCTTGTGAACCACGTCTGGGTTCTCCATGCTCTTCTCCTTGTCTTGATCTCCCATTCTTGACCGGAGTTAGTTCTCAAACGATCAGAGTCGCCGGAACACAACACCACCACAATTGTCCTTTCTCTTGGCCGGAACTCTCTCTTTCTCTCTTTCTTTCTCTCTACGGTTTCTTTGAGTATTTTACTCTGGAATTGGATAATGAAATCGACCAGAGAGCCCCCATATTTATAGAAAACGAGGGGGTAAGTCTTGCCCCATGAACAGGCATGACTTGCTAGCGAATGGGCACCATCGGCCAAGGGTTGTCCCCTTTCGGCCACTTGCATCCCTTCGCCCTTTCTGATTGGGTTTGGGGTCGGCCACAAGCCCAACCCACGCCCCAAGCCTCCTGGACTTAGCCCATGGCCTTGTCCTAAGACCCAACAGCCCATGGCCTCATGGCCGGACCTCACAGCCCGCCACTGACCCGGACCCGGACCATCGGCCTAAAGCCCGGACAGTCCGTCTAGTTGAGATGAGCTGACTCTCAGCTGCCTCAGCTGAGTGAGCTAGTAGTCCAGCTAGTGGAGCTGACCTAGTAGGGACTGAGCTGGAGTGAACTGAACCTAGCTTCCTTGAGCTGGCCGAGCTACTCGTCCACTTCGTCCAGCTACCGTCTTACTCGTCCTAGCTGTCTCTTAGCTTGTATAAGGTTAAGTCTAAGTTTCCTTATGTCCTTAACCTTCTTTCTCGACCATGGACTGCTTGCCTTGATGTCCTAGGACTGGCTTGCACGTTTCCTCGAACCATGGCCGTCCCAACAATCCTACTCAGGATTGGGGGCGTGACAAGTGTTCCTGGTGTGTTTAGGCGTGTGATCAAGAGGATGGATTTGAGGCAGAAAGACAAGGAGAAGGCAAAGGAGAAAGAGAAGGAAGTCGCCCCTGGAGACCGAACTCCTAAGGTGAGAGGTGTGGCCAAGAGTAACCGGACAAGGCCGCGGATGATGGCCGTGACCAGAAATGGACCGTGGTAAGGGAAAAGCACCATGAGGACCGCGGCCATGGGAAGATGTGTGGTGATTGGGTTGATTCTGAAAATTGTGTAATTATTGTCGCCTATTGTGCAACCTGTGAACTTATGCGATTCTAGTGTGTGATCTATTTATTAGGATGATGAATTATGTATGAACCTTGGTTATTATCTATGAAATATCTATTTGCCCTAGTCGATGTTGGATTGTTTAAGTGTGAATGTTGGAACCTCAAAACTCTGAAAAAGACTTAGAATTATTTAACACTTGAACTTGAATATGTAAATGAAACTGGTTGCATTGTTTGGTGAGGCCGCGGTCTGGTTGGATTGGGGAATCCAGGATCAGGTCTTACATCATCAGTGGTGAAAACCTACCACAGGGTCGTTCATAACTCCCCTTGCACTTCCATGAAACTGCCTTCCTACACACATCTGCCCTTAAGGCTGTCTTGGCCTTCGGGAATGAATTCCGGTCATCTACCTTCTCTCCTCACCATTTGCGTGTGTTCTCAGGCCCTGGAGGATGCTTTGGGTGATAACCTCACGGATCAAAAGCCACCAGAAAGTCGTTCATAACTTCCCCCTTGATCTCTCCCAAAACTGCCTCTTTATGGTCTTGGATTGGGTATCCGACCAACTCCCTGTCTTTTATCTGTGTTTTCTTTGTGTTTCAGGGTGTAGGAGGAAGCCCTGGCGTGCCTGCAAAGGCACGGACTTGCCTGCCTTTTATAGAAGAAGGGGCAGTTACCTTTCCAAAGGTTGCACCCTTACGATATCATTTCTGGCCATTGATTTAATCAATGGTCCAGATCACACCCTTTCGCCTCAAGCAGTTACCAGACGTCCTGGAACTGTCAAACCACTCCTGGACATGTCCAAAAACAAGCCCACACGGATTGCCGAAGCTCCTGGCTCAATCCCAAGAGCCAATCAGCCCATCGGTACACACAGGTCGCCCACATGGCCCGACCACTATCCAGACCCGGCCCAACTGCCCATGACTTGAACACTCAGTCCAGCTGAGTTGAGCTGATCCCCAGCTGACCCAGCTGAGTGAGCTAGACCATCCAGCTCAGGGAGCTGACCTACACTTCAGTGAGCTACATTGAGCTGCACTACACTTCACCTAGCTGGTCGAGCTTGCTTACTGCATCGCCCAGCTGTTATTGTCATGTCCCCGATCCTAGATAGGATCGGCCGGACGGGCCATGGTGCGGGGAGACGCACCAGTCAGGTCATTAGACCTTGAGACAAGCGTATCATGGCCCTGAATGAAGGTTATGGGCATCAGTCAGCTGAGACTTAACCAGGATACGATGGAAACAAGGGTAAAGGAGCTGGGTGAGTGTTTAGGCAGCTGGACGAGTGTTGGTTTGAGTTCAATCAGCTTGGTTCAGCTGGTATTCAGTTCACCATGATCTGTTCAGCTCACAGGAGCTGGTGGGCTAGCTCAATCAGCTGGGAACAGCTGGAGGTCAGCTCAATCCAGTGAACGGTGCGTTCTGGTTCGGATCAGTGTGGGCGAGTCCGGGACGGTTACTGGGCGAGCCGATGGTCCGGGTGCAGGACGGTTCGACCAAATGGGTCTTAGGCTTGGGACAGGGAGCGGGCAAGCTCCCAGAGTGTGAGCTGAGGCTCAGTGATCGATTTGCCAAAGGAAGAAAAGGGGAGAAACCGCCAAGGGGCGGTTATGGGACGGTTATGGGACGGTTATGGGACGGTTTTGGGAAGAATGGATGGGATTTTGGTAACTGTTCGCCCAGGCGGTTGGGGACAGTTTAAATCGTCCTCTCTCTCTCATTTCTGATCATTCTGGTCGGTTTTTACTCATTCCACACAGAGAGAAACACAGAGAAAATTCAAGAGAGAAAGAGAGACACAAACCTTGGATCGGCCGATTTGATCCAAGAGATTGTTCTTGAGTGTTCCTGGTGTGTTTGGGCGTGTGATCAATAGGATGGATTTGAGACAGAAAGACAAGGAGAAGGCAAAGGAGAAAGAGAAGGAAGTCGCCCCTGGAGACCGAACTCCTAAGGTGAGAGGTGTGGCCAAGAGTAACCGGATAAGGCCGCGGGTGATGGCCGTGTGAACCTGGCCGGTTTGGATCGATTGGTCACTCCTTACTCTGACTTCTTCTACTCTGTTTCTTCATATATGTTGTGCTATGGAATGTTTTATATTGTTACAGGAAAGGATTCATTGATCCTAAGGCCTTGGCCTGATCAAATTCCCATGAAAGTCCCTTGTTCTTGTGTGGGCTGTTCATGGCCGAGATCACTATGATCTGAGCCGATTCTTTTGAATCTGATTATGGGAATATTTTTCTTCTGAATTATCATGAGTTTTCATGAATTTTATTTGGTATTTGGATCTCTTTTTAAAGGGGTCAGATTTGACATTTTTGATGATTGTTCTTGACTAGATTGGATCCGACCATGCAATGTGATTTGATTCTTGTTTTGTAATCTAACCTTGTGATTGTGTGTTTGTTTGTGTTGGATCCAGGACCAGAAATGGACCGTGGTAAGGGAAAAGCACCATGAGGACCGCGGTCATGGGAAGATGTGTGGTGATTGGGTTGATTCTGAAAATTGTGTGATTATTGTAGCCTATTGTGCAACTTGTGAACTTATGCGATTCTAGTGTGTAATCTATTTATTAGGATGATGAATGATGTATGAACCTTGGTTAATATCTATGAAATATCTATTTGCATTAGTTGTTGCTTGATTGTTTAAGTGTGAATGTTGGAACCTCAAAACTCTGAAAAAGACTTAGAATTATTTAACACTTGAACTTGAATATGAAAGATGGAATTGGTTGCATTGTTTGGTGAGGCCGCGGTCTGGTTGGATTGAGGAATCCAGGATCGGGTCTTACAGTTATACACTGTGTCCAGCTTGCTTCCTTTATCTTCTTCAATTCTTCTAAGTCCCTTGGTCTATTTCCAGACCTATACTTAGTTCTCCCATGATCCATTCTGATCACCCACTTCATCGAGCTTCACCTGGATCTCGTCCAGCTACCAGCTCGCTTGTCCAGCTCCTTTGAGCTTGCATCTGCCTTATTTTGGTTAAGTTCCAGCTACCTGATTCCCTTAACCACGTTTTGGACCATGACACGCTTGTCTTTAGGTCATGTGACCTGACTGGTGCGTCTCCTCGCAATAATTTCTGTCCGGATTATCCTATCCAGGATAGGGGACATGACACGAACAGTCCACAGGAAGGGTCAGCGTGCTGAGTCCAAGGACCAACGTGCTGATATGTGTACTGATGGACAGCCACGGACATCCTGTGTATGCTGACGGACAGACACGGACACACACGGACAGCCACGGACGTCCAGTGTGTGCTGTAGGACAGCCACGGACATCCACAGCCGTCCTATGTGTGCTGGCGGACACCCACGGACGTCCTGCGTGTACTGAACAGACAGCCCACGTGGGCCAAAATCACCCAAACAGTCCACGAGAAGGGCCAGGGTGCTGAGTCCAAGGACCAACGTGCTGATATGTGTACTGATTGACAGCCACGGACGTCCTGTGTGTGCTGACGGACACACACAGACACACATGGACAGCCACGGACGTCCTGTGTGTGTTGACGGGACACACACAGACGTCCTGTGTGTGCTGACGGACACCCACGGACGTCCTGTATGTGCTGACGGACACACACAGACAGTCACAGACGTCCTTTGTGTGCTGACGGACAGCCACGGACAGCCACGGACGTCCTGTGTGTGCTGAAGGACACACACGGACGTCCTGTGTGTGCTGACAGACAGCCACGGACAGCCACGAACATCCTGTGTATGCTGGCGGACACACACAGACACACACGGACACACGCGGACAGCCACAGACGTCCTGTGTGTGCTGACGGACAGCCACGGACAGCCACAGACGTCATGTGTGTGCTGGCAGACACCCGCGGACGTCCTGTATGTACTGAACAGACAGCCCACGTGGGCCAAAATCACCCAAACAGTCCACGTGAAGGGCCAGTGTGCTGAGTCCAGGGACCAACTTGCTGATATGTGTACTGATGGACAGCCACGGACGTCCTGTGTGTTCTGACGGCGGACACGGACACACACGGACACACACGAACAGCCACGAATGTCCTGTGTGTGCTGACGGACAGCCACGGACGTATTGTGTGTGCTGGCGGACACCCACGGACGTCCTCTGTGTACTGAACAGACAGCCCATGTGGGCCAAAATCACCCAAAAAGGCCACGAGAAGGGCCAGCGTGCTAAGTCCAAGGACCAACGTGCTGATATGTATACAGATGGACAGCCACAGACAGCCACGGACGTCCTGTGTGTGCTGGCGGACACCCACGGACGTCCTGTGTGTACTGAACAGACAGCCCACAAGGGCCAAAATCACCCGAACAGTCCACAGGAAGGGTCAACGTGCTGAGTCCAAGGACCAATGTGCTGATATGTGTACTGATGGACAGCAACGGACGTTATATGTGTGCTGACGGACACACACGGACACACACGGACAGTCACGGACGTCCTGTGTGTACTGAACAGACAGCCCACGTTGGCCAAAATCACTCAAACAGCCCACGGGAAGGGCCAGCGTGCTGAGTCCAAGGACCAGCGTGCTGATATGTGTACTGATGGACAGCCACGGACATCCAGTATGTGCTGACGGGCACACATGGACACACACGGACGTCCTGTGTGTGCTGACGGACACACACGGACGTCCTGTGTGTGCTGACGGACAGCCACAAACAGCTACGAACGTCCTGTGTGTGTTGGCGGACACCCACAGACACACACGGACACACACGGACAGCCACGGACGACCTATGTGTGCTGACAGACAGCAACTGATAGGCACAGCCGTGCTGTGTGCGCTGGCGGACACCCACGGACGTCATGTGTGTACTGAACATACAGCCCACGTGGGCCTAAATCACCCAAACAGTCCACGGGAAGGGCCAGCGTGCTGAGTCCAAGGACCAACGTGCTGATATGTGTACTGATGGACAGCCACGGATGTCCTATGTGTGCTGACGGACACAGGCGAACACACACGGACACACACGGACAGCCACGGATGTCCTGTGTGTGCTGGCGGACACCCACGGACGTCCTGTGTGTACTGACCAGACAGCCCACGTGGGCCAACATCACCCGAACAGTTCACAGGAAGGGTCAAGGTGCTGAGTCCAAGGACCAACGTGCTGATATGTGTACTGATGGACAGCCACGGACGTCCTGTGTGTGCTGACGGACACACACGGACGTCCTGTGTGTGCTGACGGACACACAGACGGACGTCCTGTGTGTGCTGACGGACACTCACGGACGTCCTGTGTGTACTGAACAGACAGCCCACGTGGGCCAAAATTACCCGAACAGTCCACGGGAAGGGTCAGCGTGCTGAGTCCAAGGACCAACGTGCTGATATGTGTACTGACGGACACCCACGGACGTCCTGTGTGTGCTGGCGAACACCCACGGATGTCCTGTGTGTACTGAACAGACAGCCCACGTGGGCCAAAATCACCCAAACAGTCCACGGGAAGGGCCAGCATGCTGACTCTTAGGACCAACGTGCTGATATGTGTACTGATGGACAGCCACAGACGTCCTTTGTGTGCCGACGGACACAGACGGACACACACGGACGCACATAGACAGCCACGGACGTACTGTGTGTGCTGGCAGACACCCACTGTTGCGGCCAGCAATTCAGCAGCTGAACCAGAGGTTGACCCAACACCCTACCCAACCAGCCAAGGCGCCAACCAGGACATACGTGCACTAAAAAATGCCATATCTTACAAACGAGGAGGGTTTAAATCACGAGGATACTTTTTATGGATTCTACACTCAATAAGGAGTCCAGGACAATTGGAATATGCCCAAAATATTCACGGAGCAAGAAGTTATGAATTTTACAATTCAGAGGTTTCTCAGCCCGTCCATCTGCGAGAATGCAACTTTAGAAGAGGAGTCAAGCCCAAAGAAGAAGGGGCCTGAACCAAAACCGATCATAGGAGTCAAGAGGAGTTTATTAGCTTTCCAGAAAGCCCAAGATCTCGGGAAATGGTCAAGGAAATTGGAAGATATGATCAATTTCCCAAAACCGGCCAAACCAGCTCTACACTTGCCTTATTTGGAAGATCCGGGTTTCACATCGAACCAACCTCAAGAATGGCAACCAGGAGACCTTCTAAGTCATTCAGAGGCACTCTACAACATCATAGGAAGCACCATGCCACACTGGATCAGGCGGATCCCAATCAAACCAAAAGATCAAGCCAGTTTGCATCAATTGGCCAAACCGACATCATTTAAGGAAAGTCTTCAACCAATTCAACTTGGTTCAACCCAGGGCTATCTATGGGAACCAGGAGATACTCTAGACCATTCAGAAGACATCCAAGACGTTCTCAGCTGGACCAGCACCCAGGAGATCAGGCGGATCTCTCTTCCCATCAACCTTCCATATTTGGCAACATCTACACTAAATTCTTTGGAGAAGTTTCTACAGATTTTTGCCCAAGACCAACGGCCATATTCTCTTTTACTGAGGCCAAGGAGTATTTCAGGAAGGCTTGAAGATCATGGCCACGTCCAGAAGCTATCAAGATACAAGTCTTCACAAGTTTCTCTTTTGGAAGGAAGCAAATCAAGCCTAACGGCTATATTCCATGGAGTCATCAAAGCCTTTGCTCCCAAGACTTTAAGTTCAAGTTATTTTGTTTCCTTTTATCATTTTATGACTGTTAGAGTCTGTCCTTGTCGAGCCTATAAAGCTCTAGTCTTTTCTTCATTGTAAATCACCCATTTTTGAAAGTAATAAGAATTATTCAGTTTTCTAGTTTTCTTAAAACTATTGTTCTAAGTCTTTTGAGTTTGTGTGAAGCAGCTCCAAAGCACCTTGACTTATCAAGGCTCCTTTCCATAGAGTCTTGTGGCGTCCTCAATCCCCCATCCTTCCATTCCAATTCGTTTGCCAAGCTTGAGAGAGACATCAGTCCAGCAAGCAAAGCACCACCTCAATCCACTTCAATCATCAACTGATTAGGCTGAGAGTGTCTGAAGACCAGCAGCCTAATTCCATCCTATCTATCTTTATTTATCTTGTTTTATCATATTAGAAATCATATCTCATTTTTTTTTGCATTTGTTTTCAGGTTCATCATAACTTGCATTCCATCATATCGCCCATCCGATCATCTCTTTGGTCGACCCATCCAAGCTTCCATCATCCATCTTGCCCACCCTGAATCCCAGCCTGCAACATTTGGTATCAGAGCTTAAGCTCCTGAATCAGGTCCATTCTATCCTTGCATCATTCATCTTGTTTGCATTTGTTTTTCCATTTATAAATTAAAAAAAAACTGTTTTTGCATTTTTGTGTTCTTTGTTCATCATAAATTGAAAAGCCATAAAGAGTTGAGATAGGAGACGACCTGTTGTCTAGTTTGATTCATTTCATCAATAAAAAGAAAAGAAAAACGTGTTTGCATTCATTCCCCAGCTCCACTTTCCATTTTTAGATTTTGTGCATTCATTTCAAAAAAAAAAAAAGATCTGCATTTTCATAGTTGTTTCTTGCTTTTAAAAAAATAAGATAAATAAAAAGTCATACCATTTTTAATTTCGTGCATACCATATTTGTTACATATGTTTGTTATTTGCATTCAAAAAAAAAAAATCATTCAGCTTAGTTTATATCATTTTGGGTTCAAGTATACATTTTTGTTTCCATTTCCGGTGTTTTTGCATTTCATCTTAAGAAAATTCAAAAAAAAATCAGTGTTAGTTTAATTTCCATATTTTCTTCCAATTTTTGTTTCTTATCATACCATATTGTTTAATTTCGAAATTTCATTCAGAAAACCAAAAGAAAAATCATTTTAGTATAGTTACTTCATTTCGGTTCATAATTGCATATTTTCTCGGTTTAGTTAAATTGCATTCTTGCATTTGTTTTATTTTGGTTAGACCAAAACTTTCCATACCTTCACTTTTTCTTTGAGATTGTTTTCAGGAAGCAATGGAGGAGGAGAGACACGGCCAAAACCTAAGGGCCACCTTGAGCCAACAGTCCGCAGCTCTACAAAAGCTCCAAATTAAGATTGCTCAATTGGAGAAAAGAAATCAGGCACAAGTCCAACGTCCACATGAAGGAGAAAGGAGATTTGGAAATGTACCAGGGGCAGTCTATGTCGAGCCCAAGCCACCAGATCCTTCAAGGATCAATCAAACTCCAACTTCTAAAACCCACAACCCTTATGTTGTTAATTCTCGGTTTGATTATAACTCTTTTGCTGATAAAGTTGAACTCTTTAAATTTTCAGGAAAAAGAGGTTATCTAAGATGGGAGAGGAACCTTGATGAATGGTTTCACTACAACAACATCCTGAGGAAAGAGAGGCTAGCTTATGCCATTGATCAACTAAAAGATGATGCTTTTAAATGGTGGGTACAAGAAGAGGATGATAGATGGTTTTACAAGGAGCCAGCTATCAAAACGTGGAGAGCTCTTAAGGAAGTCATGAGGGATAGATTTGCACCAGATTATACAAGGTCTGAAATCCAGGAACTATATCCAAGGAGATATCCAACTCATGGTTCCAAAGAAGCAAGGAAAATTGTGGAACAAGAAGTTCAAAGAGTCTTGCCTAAAGAGGCCAACTTTCAGCCAAACCAGGGGCACGCCATTGTCCACTGCTTAGAGCAGGAGAGTGACATCCCAAAGGTCAGGAAGATGAGTACAAGTGTCGGCCAAAACACTTTGATCAGGTCCAAAGACAAACCAGAGCAAGTTATTGTCCAAGTAAAGGCTAAGGTAAGTCCTATACATGATAAATCTTTTCATAAATCATCTACCACTTGTATGATGCACTTGTCTTTGTCCAAGAGTGTTATTACAGGTCTAAAGGAGCCTAGGTACATAGAAGAAGATGCGCCAGGCACAAACCTTCCCATGGACCAGAAGGAAGCTCAAAGCACAAAGCAATCAAAGTTGCTTAATAAACCAAAACCAGTGATCCAAGTATCAAACCAAGGTAAGTGTCTAACACCACCTTTAGATACTGGTTTAAACATTTATATTCTTGGTACAGGGATACCAGATGAGAGCCATATGCTTACTGGAGTTCCAAGTACCGAACCAGATCATGAGCTCAATCAAAATCCACACCATAAGTGGAAACCGAAATCTGAACAATGTACTGTTCAAGTGCCAAAATCTGAGGTAAAATTCACTTTAAACCAGAATGTTTTTATTGATTCTATGACAAGATTAATGCACTTGTCTTGTCCAAGGAAAAGTGAAATTGGTACAGGAAAGCAAGGTTACTACAAGGCAAACAAAGAACAAGAAGTTCTTACTGCCACATTTGACATTAAGGTTAATTGTTCTATGTTTTCTTCAGTTTATAAATCCCTATACTTTGGTATAATACACTTGTCTTTGCCAAGATGTTTTGATCCAGGGATAAGTCAAGAAGAACATAAAAACCGAGCTGAGCTATCACAAGAAGATGGTTATACCAACCAAGGTAAACATTTGCGAGAAAGGCAGCCATCTAACCAAATCTGTCCAAAGAAGAATATCATTCTTCATCATGCTGATGCACCCAAGGTAAATTCGACCATAACAAATTCTGTTCATGAAATTCCAGTATCAGATATAATTCACTTGGTCTTTGTCCAGAATGTTGAAAAATTTTCAGGTTGCAAAGAAGAAAGCTTCAAAGAAATCCCACCGGATAATCTTTTGTTGCTAGGAGGATCAAACCCAAAGATGGTCAGAACTGAGCCTGCTAGGAGTATGAAGGACCATCCACTGAAGAAGAGAAGCAATTCAAAAGTCCATAGCAGAGGCGTGATCCTATCCTATTTGCTGAAAGAAGAGCCACCTGATGAACAATCCATCCCCAAACCAAAACAATATCAAGGTAAGACCTTAGAATCTCAAAAGAGTATGGAAGCTGACTTGCTCTATCTTGGTGCAGGTTATACAGTTTCGAGGTCGAAACCTTTTCAAGGGGGAGGGAATTTTGCGGCCAGCAATTCAGCAGCTGAACCAGAGGTCGACCCAACACCCTACTCAACCAGCCAAGGCGCCAACCAGGACATACGTGCACTAAAAATGCCATATCTTACAAACGAGGAGGGTTTAAATCACGAGGATAATTTTTATGGATTCTACACTCAAGAAGGAGTCCAGGACAATTGGAATATGCCCAAAATATTCACGGAGCAAGAAGTTATGAATTTTACAATTCAGAGGTTTCTCAGCCCGTCCATCTGCGAGAATGCGACTTTAGAAGAGGATTCAAGCCCAAAGAAGAAGCGGCCTGAACCAAAACCGATCATAGGAGTCAAGAGTAGTTTATTAGCTTTCCAGAAAGCCCAAGATCTCGAGAAATGGTCAAGGAAATTGGAAGATATGATCAATTTCCCAAAACCGGCCAAACCAGCTCTACACTTGCCTTATTTGGAAGATCCGGGTTTCACATCGAACCAACCTCAAGAATGGCAACCAGGAGACCTTCTAAGTCATTCAGAGGCACTCTACAACATCATAGGAAGCACCATGCCACACTGGATCAGGCGGATCCCAATCAAACCAAAAGATCAAGCCAGTTTGCATCAATTGGCCAAACCGACATCATTTAAGGAAAGTCTTCAACCAATTCAACTTGGTTCGACCCAGGGCTATCTATGGGAACCAGGAGATACTCAAGACCATTCAGAAGATTTCCAAGACGTTCTCATCTGGACCAGCACCCAGGAGATCAGGCGGATCTCTCTTCCCATCAACCTTCCATATTTGGCAACATCTACACTAAATTCTTTGGAGAAGTTTCTACAGATTTTTGCCCAAGACCAACGGCCATATTCTCTTTTACTGAGGCCAAGGAGTATTTCAGGAAGGCTTGAAGATCATGGCCACGTCCAGAAGCTATCAAGATACAAGTCTTCACAAGTTTCTCTTTTGGAAGGAAGCAAATCAAGCCTAACGGCTATATTCCATGGAGTCATCAAAGCCTTTGCTCCCAAGACTTTAAGTTCAAGTTATTTTGTTTCCTTTTATCATTTTATGACTGTTAGAGTCTGTCCTTGTCGAGCCTATAAAGCTCTAGTCTTTTCTTCATTGTAAATCACCCATTTTTGAAACTAATAAGAATTATTCAGTTTTCTAGTTTTCTTAAAACTATTGTTCTAAGTATTTTGAGTTTGTGTGAAGCAGCTCCAAAGCACCTTGACTTATCAAGGCTCCTTTCCATAGAGTCTTGTGGCGTCCTCAATCCCCCATCCTTCCATTCCAATTCGTTTGCCAAGCTTGAGAGAGACATCAGTCCAGCAAGCAAAGCACCACCTCAATCCACTTCAATCATCAACTGATTAGGCTGAGAGTGTCTGAAGACCAGCAGCCTAATTCCATCCTATCTATCTTTATTTATCTTGTTTTATCATATTAGAAATCATATCTCTTTTTTTTTTGCATTTGTTTTCAGGTTCATAACTTGCATTCCATCATATCGCCCATCCGATCATCTCTTTGGTCGACCCATCCAAGCTTCCATCATCCATTTTGCCCACCCTGAATCCCAGCCTGCAACACCCACGGACGTCCTGTGTGTACTGAACAGACAGCCCACAAGGGCCAAAATCACCCGAACAGTCCACGGGAAGGGTCAGCGTGCTGTCCAAGGACCAACGTGTTGATATGTGTACTGATGGACAGCCACGGACGTCATGTGTGTGCTGACGGACACACACGGACAGCCCCGGATGTCCTGTGTGTGCTGACGGACACATACGGACGTCCTGTGTGTGCTGACGGACACCCACAGACGTCATGTATGTACTGAACAGACAGCCCACGTGGGCCAAAATCACTCAAACAGTCCACGGGAAGGGCCAGCATGCTGAGTCCAAGGACCAGCGTGCTGATATGTGTACTGATGGACAGCCACAGACGTCCTGTGTGTGCTGACGGGCACACATGGACACACACGAACGTCCTGTGTGTGCTGACGGACACACACGGACGTCCTGTGTGTCCTGACGGACAAACCACAGACAGCTACAAACGTCCTGTGTGTGGTGGCGGACACCCACAGACACACACGGACACACACGGACAGCCACGGACGTCCTATGTGTGCTGACGGTAAGCCACGGACAGCCACAGACGTGCTGTGTGCGCTTGCGGACACCCACGGACGTCCTGTGTGTACTGAACATACAGCCCACGTGGGCCTAAATCACCCAAACAGTCCACGGGAAGGGCCAGCGTGCTGAGTCCAAGGACCAACGTGCTGATATGTGTACTGATGGACAGCCACGGATGTCCTATGTGTGCTGACGGACACAGACGAACACACACGGACACACACGGACAGCCACGGATGTCCTGTGTGTGCTGGCGGACACCCACGGACGTCCTGTGTGTACTGACCAGACAGCCCACGTGGGCTAAAATCACCCGAACAGTTCACAGGAAGGGTCAACGTGCTGAGTCCAAGGACCAACGTGCTGATATGTGTACTGATGGACAGCCACGGACGTCCTGTGTGTGCTGACGGACACACACAGACACACATGGACAGCCACGGACGTCCTGTGTGTGTTGACGGGACACACACAGACATCCTGTGTGTGCTGACGGACACCCACGGACGTCCTGTGTGTGCTGACGGACACACACGGACAGTCACAGACATCCTTTGTGTGCTGACGGACAGCCACGGACAGCCACAGACAGCCACGGACGTCCTGTGTGTGCTGAAGAACATACACGGACGTCCTGTGTGTCCTGACAGACAGCCACTGACAGCCACGAACATCCTGTGTATGCTGGCGGACACACACAGACACACACAGACACACGCGGACAGCCACAGACGTCCTGTGTGTGCTGACGGACAGCCACAGACAGCCACAGACGTCATGTGTGTGCTGGCAGACACCCGCGGACGTCTTCTATGTACTGAACAGACAGCCCACATGGGCCAAAATCACCCAAACAGTCCACGGGAAGGGCCAGCGTGCTGAGTCCACGGACCAACGTGCTGATATGTGTAGTGATGGACAGCCACGGACGTCCAGTGTGTTCTGACGGCGGACACGGACACACACGGACACACAAGAACAGCCACGAATGTCCTGTGTGTGCTGACGGACAGCCATGGACAGCCACGGACGTCCTGTGTGTGCTGGCGGACACCCACGGACGTCCTCTGTGTACTGAACAGACAGCCCACGTGGGCCAAAATCACCCAAAAAGTCCACGAGAAAGGCCAGCGTGCTAAGTCCAAGGACAAACGTGCTGATATGTATACAGATGGACGACCATGGACAGCCACGGACGTCCTGTGTGTGCTGGCGGACACCCACGGGCGTCCTGTGTGTACTGAACAGACAGCCCAGAAGAGCCAAAATCACCCGAACAGTCCACGAGAAGGGTCAACGTGCTGAGTCCAAGGACCAATGTGCTGATATGTGTACTGATGGACAGCAACAAACGTTATGTGTGTGCTGACGGACACACACGGACACACACGGACGTCCTGTGTGTGCTGACGGACACACACGGACCTCCTGTGTGTACTGAACAGACAGCCCACGTTGGCCAAAATCACTCAAACAGTCCACGGGAAGGGCCAGCGTGCTGAGTCCAAGGACCAGCGTGCTGATATGTGTACTGATGGACAGCCACGGACGTCTAGTGTGTGCTGACGGGCGCACATGGACACACACGGACGTCCTGTGTGTGCTGACGGACACACACGGACGTCCTGTGTGTGATGACGGACAGCCACGGACAGCTACGAACGTCCTGTGTGTGTTGGCGGACACCCACAGACACACACGGACACACACGGACAGCCACGGACGACCTATGTTTGCTGACAGACAGCAACAGATAGCCACAGACGTGCTGTGTGCGCTGGCAGACACCCACGGACGTCATGTGTGTACTGAACATACAGCCCACGTGGGCCTAAATCACCCAAACAGTCCACGAGAAGGGCCAGCGTGCTGAGTCCAAGGACCAACGTGCTGATATGTGTACTGATGGACAGCCACGGATGTCCTATGTGTGCTGACGGACACAGACGACACACACGGACACACACGGACAGCCACGGATGTCCTGTGTGTGCTGGCAGACACCCACGGACGTCCTGTGTGTACTGACCAGACAGCCCACGTGGGCCAAAATCACCCGAACAGTTCACTGGAAGGGTCAAGGTGCTGAGTCCAAGGACCAACGTGCTGATATGTGTACTGATGGACAGCCACGAACGTCCTGTGTGTGCTGACGGACACACACGGACGTCCTGTGTGTGCTGACGGACACACAGACGGACGTCCTGTGTGTGCTGACGGACACCCACGGACGTCCTGTGTACTGAACAGACAGCCCACGTGGGCCAAATTACCCGAACAGTCCACGGGAAGGGTCAGCGTGCTGAGTCCAAGGACCAACGTGCTGATATGTGTACTGACGGACACCCACGCACGTCCTGTGTGTGCTGGCGGACACCCACGGATGTCCTGTGTGTACTGAACAGACAGCCCACGTGGGCCAAAATCATCCCAAACAGTCCACGGGAAGGGCCAGCATGCTGACTCCAAGGACCAACGTGCTGATATGTGTACTGATGGACAGCCACAGACGTCCTTTGTGTGCTGCCGGACACAGACGGACACACACGGACGCAAACAGACAGCCACAGACGTACTGTGTGTGCTGGCAGACACCCACGACGTCCTGTGTACTGAACAGACAGCCCACAAGGGCCAAAATCACCCGAACAGTCCACGGGAAGGGTCAGCGTGCTGTCCAAGGACCAACGTGTTGATATGTGTACTGATGAACAGCCACGGACGTCATGTGTGTGCTGACGGACACACACGGACAGCCCCGGATGTCTTGTGTGTGCTGACGGACACACACGGACGTCCTGTGTGTGCTGACGGACACCCACAGACGTCATGTGTGTACTGAACAGACAGCCCACGTGGGCCAAAATCACTCAAACAGTCCACGGGAAGGGCACAGCGTGCTGAGTCCAAGGACCAGCGTGCTGATATGTGTACTGATGGACAGCCACAGACGTCCTGTGTGTGCTGACGGGCACACATGGACACACACGAACGTCCTGTGTGTGCTGACGGACACACACGGACGTCCTGTGTTGCTGACGGACAACCACCGACAGCTACAAACGTCCTGTGTGTGGTGGCGGACACCCACAGACACCACCGGACACACACGGACGCCACGACGTCCTATGTGTGCTGACGGTCAGCCACGGCAGCCACAGACGTGCTGTGTGCGCTTGCGGACACCCACGGATGTCCTGTGTGTACTGAACATACAGCCCACGTGGGCCTAAATCACCCAAACAGTCCACGGGAAGGGCCAACGCGTGCTGAGTCCAAAGACCAACGTGCTGATATGTGTACTGATGGACAGCCACGGATGTCCTATGTGTGCGGACGGACACAACCAACAAACACCCACGGACACACACGGACAGCCACGGATGTCCTTTGTGTGCTGGCGGACACCCACCGGACGTCCTTGGTACTGACCAGAAAGCCCACGTGGGCCAAATCACCCGAACCAGTTCTGACTGGGAGGTCACCGTGCTATGTCTGAAGGACC